>NC_140995.1:131774848-131911624 GCF_052327205.1 Somniosus microcephalus | reverse complement strand
CCCCTCTCTCTCTCCCCCCCCTCTCTCTCCCCCCCTCTCTCTCCCCCCCTCTCTCTCCCCCCCTCTCTCTCCCCCCCTCTCTCTCCCCCCCTCTCTCCCCCCCCTCTCTCTCCCCCCCCTCTTCTCTCCCCCCCTCTCTCTCTCCCCCCCTCTCTCTCTCTCTCTCTCTCTCCCTCCCCCCCTCTCTCTCTCCCCCCCTCTCTCTCTCTCTCTCTCTCTCTCTCTCTCCCTCCCCCCCCGCATTTGTCTCCCTCCCCCCTTTCCGTGTTTCCCTCCCTCCCTCCCCCCTTTCCGTGTTTACCTCCCTCCCTCCCCAGTTTGTGTTTCACTCTCCCTCCCTCCCCAGTTTGTCTGTCTCTCTGAAGCAGTGTGTTTCCGAATAGCGGTGGAACCAGCAGGGCCTGGATAACGCGGTTTGGTTGCAAGTCACGAATGCACTAATTGCCAGCAGCAGCGCTCGGGAGACCTATCGCCTATTCTGGTAGACTCCCACCCAAAGTTGGAGGGTTGGGAACCCTACCTCAAAGTGTCCCAGTTTTAAAACTCTTCATAAATCACGTGCTACAAGGCCTGTATAGTTTTTTACATTTCTGTATAAATCTAGCTATGCTGCACAGCTACATACTACAGCTATGTGTTAATCTTCAGATATATTTTCAGAGCATTCTTTATATTGGTTAAACTGTGGACCAAGAGGCTTACCTACGGAGCTGTTTTTAGTCAGGATCCAAGATGTATTTTTGTTATTGGTAATAACTGTAGTGTATGTGCCTTTAAGAGCCCCATGTGTACTGTAATGCCGGTAATGGCCACTCGGGCTATATAAGCCTGTATACTATGTTGTATCAGTTAGTTCCCCTCCAGACTTTGTTTAGTAAACACCTATGAAACCAACTCCTGTCTTCAGTGTCTCTATCAACACAGACACAACAGTGGCGACGAATTGGAAACGGACTTACCTGCAATTCGGCAGCACCTCAAGGACATTGATTCCTCTGGCGTCCAAAGTTGAAGAAAAATCAAGAGAAAGAAAAAGCTGTGGTTTCACCAGCTAGCCAAGCTGGTGGCAGGTACTGCAATAATCCATCCTGGGCGTCGGGCTGGGGCTCCAGCGGCTGGCTCTACAGCTAGGCCAAGCAGCGAAAGCGGAGGCAAGCAGTAACAGACGGGGAGGGAGCACTCTGGAGACGGCTGGCGCTGCAAGCAGGTCGGCGTTCAGACCTAGAGAGAGTCCGGCGGGAACGAGTCTCCAACTGTAAATAAATAAATAAAAAGAACGGAAACCGCGGGAAACAGCGTTGTCATCGGCAGCAGTGGCGGGGAAGCGCCATATCTTTTCTGCAGAAAAGAAAGAAAAATGCGGGAAGCACCATTTTATTTCTAGGATGCCTAAGTCTGGCAATATTGATGCTTTTGATAACGAGATAGAGTATTGGACCACATATGTGGAAAGAGTGGAGGTATATTGCACCGCAAATGGAATAGAAGATGAAAAAAAAGCTTCAGTACTGCTAAATCTAATGGGCGCAAAGACATACGGGCTGTTACGAAATTTAATCACTCCAGCCAAACCAAAGGACAAGAATTTTAAAGAAATTGTTGATACCCTACAGGAGCACTTAAACCCAACACCGCTGCTGATAGCGGAACGATTCAAATTATTCAAGAGAAATCAACACAAGAATGAAAGTAACGCTGATTACCTCACCGAATTAAGAAAGCTATCAAAACACTGCCAATTCGGGGCAGGACTAGCAGATTATCTTCGAGACAAATTCGTCTGCGGTCTCTTAAGTGAAGGAACACAAAAAAGGCTGCTTTCTGAAAAAGATTTAACACTGGACAAGGCTTTCAGTATGGCTGTATCATATGAAGCAGCCGCAAGAGGAGCTGCAGAGATACAACAAAAGACACAGAACTTCGGCACCCATGAAATGACACAGGGTTTCGAGAGATGTTATCGCTGCGGCAGATCCACTCATGACCAGAGGGACTGCTGGTTCAAGGACAAAGCATGCAGGCAATGCGGAAAGATTGGACACATTGCACGGGTATGCCGATCTGGACAAAAAAAATCCACAGACAGGAAAAAAAAATCAATAAAGAAAAGTACAGAAAGGTACAAATGATGACGGACAGTAGCTCTGAAGAGCGATAGCGACTCCGAAAACAAGAGACTAAGCTGTCTAAAATTACATAATGTAATTGCCAAAGATGATTACCAGACCATTTGGGTTACCCTCACGATAGCAGGGTCCCCAGTTAAAATGGAGCTAGATACAGGATCAGCTCTGACCGTCATAAATCGACGGGATTACGAGCGGCTATTTCCGCATATACCTTTAAAAGACACATCCATTATCTTGAAAACATATACGGGGCAGAAAGTATACCCCAAAGGAAAAATAAGGGTGCCTGTTGTATACAACGGCAAGGAAATACAAAAGTTGTATTTATACATTCTACAAGATGGTGGTCCACCGCTGTTGGGACGTGAATGGATCAGGAAAATACGTTTAGACTGGCACTCCATTCAGGCACTGACGGTGACCAGTAAGAAAAAAAACGATGATGACGTCATACCTGAACGATTAAAAGACATCTTGGCCAACGCCAAAGAAGTGTTTCAAGAGAAACTAGGAACCTTGAAAGGCATCACCGCCTCAATAAAAGTGGAAGATGCAGCAATTCCCACGTTTTTTAAGGCAAGACCGGTGCCATACGCAATTCGTCCAGCAGTCGAGGCAGAGCTGGAGAATTTGGAAAAGGCAGGCGTATTATCCAAAATAGATTGGAGCGAGTGGGCAACACCCATCGTTTCGGTCATGAAGAAAGCATTGAATAATGATAAATCTGAAGAACAGAGGAAAATTCGCATTTGTGGAGACTTCAAGGTGACTGTAAACCCGGTCCTTCACACGGTACAGTATCCTCTTCCGAGGATAGAAGATATTTTCGCCTCACTATCCGGAGGGAAACGTTTCACCAAAATTGACTTGGCACAGGCATATCTACAGGTGGAGGTTGAAGAGGCCTCTTTATATATAAAAATAAAAAAAAATAAAAAAAAAAAAATCTCACGATAAATACACACAAAGGTCTGTACCCGTACAATCGACTGGCTTTCGGAGTAGCATCCGCTCCAGCTACCTGGCAAAGAGCTATGGAGCAAGTCCTCCAAGGGATTCCGGGGACTCAATGCTACCTAGACGACATCCTTGTAACAGGAGAAAACGACAACGAGCACCTTGCCAATTTGGAGCAGGTGCTCACTAGGCTGAGAGAACGGGGCCTACGAGCAAATCGCCCCAAGTGCGAATTTTTCCAGAAACAAGTATCATATTGTGGCCACATAATTAATAAGGAAGGGTTGCATAAGTCACCTGAAAAAATTGAAGCGGTCATAAAAGCCCCAGCACCTGAAAATATTTCACAATTAACGTCGTTCCTGGGATTAATAAATTACTATCATAAATTTTTACCGAACTTAGCAACTCTTCTACACCCTCTTAATGAACTGCTACAAACAGGAGTAATTTGGAAATGGAGCGAAGACTGTAAACGTGCCTTCCATAAATGCAAAGACTTAATCACATCCAAAGAAGTTTTGGCTCATTACAACCCATCACTGCCAATCAGACTGGCGTGCGATGCATCCCCTTACAGCGTGGGAGCAGTATTATCGCATAAATTCCCTGATGGCTCGGAACGGCCGATAGCTTTTGCGTCACGCTCATTGAACTCAGCTGAGCGTAACTATGCCCAAATCGACAGGGAAGCACTCAGCCTGGTATGGGGAGTGAAGAAATTCAACCATTACCTACACAGACAAAAATTTACCTTGTTGACTGACCATCAACCCCTCGTCTCCATATTCAACCCTAAAAAGGGTGTTCCCATTATGACAGCGCAAAGGCTACAGAGGTGGTCCCTATTTCTAGGGGCACACCAATGCAACATAGAATACAAAGGATCAAAACTGCATGGGAATGCTGACGGGCTATCGCGCCTACCGTAGCCAACGGTAGAAGAAGCACCTACCGTAGACCCAGTGGAGATTTTCCACTCTACCATAGTCGAATGTCTACCAGTAACAAATTCTGCCATTGAAAGGGAAACTAGAAATGACCCGACTCTCTCACGCGTCTACAATTTAACAGTGAAGGGATGGCCAGCACATGGCGAACCACTGTTGCCAGCATTCTCGCAAAGAAGAGAACAGCTGTCAGTGTGCCGAGGAACCTTGATGTGTGGATCCAGAGTGGTGATTCCACCCAAACTCCGGGATAAAGTTCTAAAGGAGCTTCACGAGGGGCATCTGGGTGGAGTGAAAATGAAGAACCTAGCCAGGGCGTTTGTATGGTGGCCAGGTATCGATGGAGACATCGAAGAAATGACCAAGAGCTGCCTAGGATGCCAGAAGGTCCAAAATGCTCCACCCCAAGCCCCTCTACATCCATGGGAGTGGCCCTCATCTCCCTGGCAAAGGGTACACATCGACTTTGCTGGTCCATTTATGGACTCAATGTTCTTAATCGCGGTTGATGCACACTCCAAGTGGCCGGAGGTAATAAAGATGTCCTCCACCACCACGGAAAAAACCATCACAGTATTAAGGACCATATTTGCCAGGAATGGGCTGCCGGAACAGATCTGTTCTGATAATGGACTGCAATTTGTGTCCGAAGAATTCAGGAAGTTCTTAAAAAAACAATGGGGTTAAGCACTACACGTCCGCCCCATACCATCCCGCCACCAATGGATTGGCTGAAAGGTTTGTCCAGACCTTCAAGGCGGCCATAAAGGCCATGGGTAATGAAGACACAAAACTTCAGCACAAGGTGGATAACTTCTTGTTCGCATACAGGAATGCAACACATATGGTTACAAACCAAACTCCCGCCATGATGTTCTTCAATAGAAGCCTAAAATGCCGGCTGGATTTGATCAAGCCCAACATCAGAAGGGACGTGGAGAACTGGCAATTTCAAGGCATGAATGAAAGGCCAACTAGAACCTTCCAGATAGGTCAACAAGTTTTGGCCCGGGACTACCGTACCGAGAAATGGCAGCCTGGAACTATCTGCACACGACTAGGACCGCTGATGTATACCGTGGACATCGGAGAAAGCATAATAAGGCGCCATGCTGACCAAATCATAGAGTCATCCGAAAAGGGACAACCTACACCACAACTCTATACGCCTAACGATGAAGTAGAGATACCCATATCTACCTCCGATCCGGGGATACTGGAACCCAATGAACCCGACACTGGCATTCAAGCCGAATCAGCTTTGCCAAAAGAACCTACTGCACCACCAGAAACTACTACACCACCGAGGCGTTATCCGGACCGAGTCAGGAAGCCTCCACTGACTTATAATTAATTAACTGCAGCAATGTGTAGATTATTTTTCTTGTAACATGTAATTAATAATTACTTAAAATATTATGTACTGGTTGGCTAAAAGGGGAGGAATTGTAGTGTATGTGCCTTTAAGAGCCCCATGTGTAGTGTAATGCCAGTAATGGCCACTCGGGCTATATAAGCCTGTATATTGTGTTGTATCAGTTAGTTCCCCTCCAGACTTTGTTTAGTAAACACCTATGAAACCAACTCCTGTCTTCAGTGTCTCTATCAACACACAGACACAACAATAACCAGCGTGAGCTCCCACAAGTACTCCAGACATATAAAACGATAATGTCTGCCTGTTTTTGTAGCAGAAGCAGTAAGGAATGCGAAATCAAGATAATATGGAGAGTACTGATCCTGTTTTATGACTTTATAGTCAGACTGGCTGTTTCTGGTTTGGTATATATAGACGTGGTAAGACGTGCTGTGTGTGTTTACATCGACCGCGTGGGATCGCTGTGTTCCTAAAGGAGCAAACATTGAGCAAAGCACGCACTCCCATCTACTTCAGAGCCACGGGCCGGCTGCTGTAAAACGACTTTAGCTTTGAGTCCTGGTGACACGATGGGATCTCTGCAAAAGTTTGCTAGTATTGATGATTAAGGATGTTTGTTCAGTGTTAATCGAACTGATCAGGCAAAGAATTGGAGACCACTTGCAGTTATTTTTATCGGCAGAATTCTCCGAGATAAATTTTAAATATGTTTGCGCTAGAATTTTTATGCCCGACCCGATTGAAATGTGGAGGATTTTGACTCCAACTAATTTCAAAGCGACTTGGGAAACACAATCTGAGGGTGAAGAGTCGTTTTCTTCTGGTTATTCAATGTTCGGTGGGAGCTGAGAGTCTTTGAACGAGGATGCAGAAAGAGTGATTGGCAAAGAATACTTGCTCCAGTGGCTTTCTTCTAGTATGTACTCGACTTTTTTCACCCCAGTATTAAAAATGAACATCCTTTTTGACGATAGGTGTGGGGCTAAATCGGCTGCAAAGTATTCTGTATAACAATATAAATATTGTTAGCCAATCCCTAGTGTCTACTGGTCGGAGTAAGAGACTTGCATTTATATAGAACACATATGCACCTCAGATGTTTGAGCTTGCATACCGTGAATTTTTAAAGTGAAGGGATTCTTGTGTAGTACTGTTTTTCGTTCCCCCTCATCTTTTAATTCATTCTCCTCTTGAAGGTCCTGACAGTTGGTGGAGAACAGCTGTATGGGAGCACGCAGCTTTTGTTCTACTTTGGCCATGCAGCATTTCTTTGAGTTGAAACAGTGTTGGGAAGCTGTTACTGGAAACGGAGGAGAAATCTTACCAAGCTTCATCCTGTAGACCAATCATTTCAGCCTGCTCCTGCCTCACCAAACATATTGGCCCGGATTTTGCATTCCCGTACGCCGTTGTAAGCCTTGTAAAATGCCCCGCAAGCTCTGGGTTTCCGCATGCGCTGCGCATGCACGAAAACCTGAAACATGCAATCTGTCGAGGTTCGCCTTGACAGATCCACCGCAAGGACCTAAAAATCACTTTCGCTGCTACAGAATTGGGCAGTTTGCCCACTACTGCCCAGCAAATGCCCACTAAAGCCTTACGCCTGGTAAAGGCTGGCATAGGGCCGGCTTTCACCAGCGTAAGGATTAATATAAATCTTAAATTTAAAATTTTAAAATTAAAAATCATGCACAAACATTTAAAATTGTGTATGTAAATTTTGGCCCAGATTAAAATGTTAACAATTATTTATCAAAATTAATTTTTTATTGTAAATGTTTTATTGAAGGAACTTTTAATTAAATTTGAAAATGGGAACATTTATTTTTATTCCAGTTATATAAATTATTTAATTATTTGAGGATTCCTCGTATGCTTATGGGGATTCCGTTCGTAAATGGAATCCCCATAAGCTTATGAGGAATCCTCCTTTCTGATTGGAGGACCTGGCCCATGTGATCCCAGGGATGCTTCCGAACTGCCTTCATCCCTGGGATCAGTGGGCTTTTAAGCAGGCGTACGTCTGCAGGCCCAGGACCTGAACTCTCCGAAGCCCAGGAGCCTGAAGGTAGGTGCAAATTTTTTTATTCCGGCCCAAAGTCTCTCCCCCTCTTTTTTCCTACCCCCCCACCCCCCAAATCATGTCCCTACCCACCTACATCTGTGACTCTTCTGATACTCTGCCACTTTAAAGAATTCCAATTCTGGCTGTAACTGTCTCCTCTTCACTGGACGTACTGTACATCTATCATCAGGACAGCTTGTGGACCTTGTGCCTCTTCCTCGAACAGTGGCCCAACCAGTCTCCATCCACCATCACCATTCTCTGCCTGGCAGAACCTATTCTTGCATTCAACAAATTTTCCTTTAACTCCACTCACTTTCTCCAGAGAAAAGTGTCACTGTGGAAATATGCATGGGTTCTCAGCTATGCCTGTCTTTGTAGGGTACATTGAACACTCTATTCCAGTCTTACACAGATACCTTCTCTACCCTTTTTTTTCTCTGCTGTTTCCGACCCTGATCTGGCAAATGTCATTAATTATGCTTCAGATTTCCACCCATCACTTACCGTTGGGGTTCTTCTGACTCTTCCCTTCCTGGACTTCTTTCTGTCTCTGGGAATGGGCTTTCAACTGGCTTAGAAACATAGAAGATAGGAGCAGGAGTAGGCCATTCGGCCCCTTGAGCCCGCTCCACCATTTAATGAGATCATGGCTGATCATCCAAATTCAGTACCCTGTCCCTGCTTTCTCCCCATATCCCTTGATCCCTTTAGCCTCAAGAAATATATCCAACTCCTTCTTGAATATATTTAATGAATTGGCCTCCACTGCCCTGTGTGGCAGAGAATTCCACAGGTTCACCACTCTCTGGGTGAAGAAATTCCTCCTCATCTCAGTCCTAAATGGTTTACCCCTTATCCTTAGACTGTGACCCCTGGTTCTGGACTCCCCGGCCATCGGGAACATCCTTCCTGCATCTAGTCTGTCTAGTCCTGTTAGAATTTTATAAGTTTCAATGAGATCCCCTCTCATTCTTCTAAACTCTAGCGAATATAAGCCTAATCGACCCAATCTCTCCTCATACGTCACTCCTGCCATCCCAGGTATCAGTCTGGTGAATCTTCGCTGCACTCTCTCCATGGCAAAAATATCCTTCCTCAGATAAGGTGACCAAAACTGCACACAATACTCAAGGTGTGGTCTCAGCGACTGGTGCACAGGGACACCCAGGTCTCGTTGCACTTCCCCTTTTCCCAATCTGTTGCCGTTCAGATAATAATCTGTCTTCGCTAATCTCTTATGCGGGACCTTATCGAAAGCCCTCTGAAAGTCCAAATCCACTGGTTCTCCCTTATCTATTCTACCAGTTACATCCTCAAAAAATTCCAGTAGATTAGTCAAGCATGATTTACCTTTTGTAAATCCATGTTGACTTTGTCCGATCCTGTCACTGTTTTCCAAGTGCTCTGCTATTACATCTTTTATAATGGACTCTAGCATTTTCCCCACTACCGATGTCGAGCTTACCGGTCTATAATTCCCCGTTTTCTCTCTACCACCTTTTTTAAATAGTGGGGTTACATTAGCTACCCTCCAATCCATGGGAAGTATTCCAGAGCCTATACAATTTTGGAAGGTGACCAGCAATGCATCTACTATTTCTAATGCCAGTTCCTTAAGTACTCTAGGATGTAGATTATCAGGCCCTGGGGATTTATCGGCCTTCAATGCCGTCAATTTCCCTAACACCATTTCCCTACAAATACTGATTTCATTCAATTCTACCTCTCATTAGACTTGTTAGACCCTATGTTCCCCGACATCTCTGGGAGATTGTGGGGGTGATTTTCATTCAGAAGTTGGGAAGGAGGCGGGACTACAACTTTCGGGGTTGTAGTTCCGCCTCCATCAAGATGCGGCCAATCCACGCGATTTTAACTTGATTGACCTTGTTGAGCCCACCCAGCGGTCAAGAGGTTTTGACAGATGAAATATCAGTGTTTCACAGCTGTTTGAAGCTGTCAAACACTGACCGTCTTACTTCTAACCTGAATCCTTCTACACAGACTCAGTTAGAGATCTCACCGGCACAGAAAGCTGCAGGCTGTCACTTTTGACAGTTTGCAGCCATTCTGCTTTCTGTGCCGGTTAGATTATGGACTCCCGAAACCTGGAGGAAGGAAGACTGAAAAGGTAAGTACAGGTAATTTAAACTTCTTCTTTACACACTTTAGACACACCAAACACACTTACCTTTGCACTCGTGCACCCATCACTCACCTGAACACCGACATCTCGACCCCTCCAAGTCCTTCAACCCGACGGCCCGACTCCTCTAACTTGGCATGGTTTGGAGCCATCGGGAATCCCACACTTCAAGCTTTAAAATAGGGATTAAGCTAAAAACTGCCTGTTAACAGGCAGTTAATTGGCACTAATCCCTTCCTGCCTCAGGTAGGCGGGTCCCAGTGTGGGGCGGATACCCGCCTCCTTTGAAACTTGCATGGAGGCGGATTGGGGGCGGGATGGTGTCGGGACCCCCGAATTCGGGACTTTAACCCCCCCGCACGCCTCCAATCCCGACTCCATGGGTGAATGAAAATCGACCCGTGTGTGTCCTCCTTTGTGAAGACAGAACCAAAGTATGTATTTAATTGGTCAGCCATTTCTTTGTTCCCCATTATAAATTCCCCTGATTCTGACTGCAAGGGACCTACGCTTGACTTCACCAATCTTTTTCTCTTCACATATGTATAGAAGCTTTTACAGTCAGTTTTTATGTTCCCTGCAAGCTTACTCTCATAATGTATTTTCCCCCTCTTAATTAATGCCTTTGTCCTCCTTTGCTGAATCCTAAACTGCTCTCAATCCTCAGGTTTGCTGCTTTTTCTGGCTAAATTATATGTCCTCTCCTTGGATCTTATGCTATCCCTAATTTCCCTTGTTAGCCATGGTTGAGTCACCTTTTTTGTTTTATTTTTGTGCCAAACAGGGATGAACAAATTCTGTAATTCATCCATGCGATCTCTAAATGTTTGCCATTGTGAGTCTTTACAATTACAAGCTCACTGACTCCACCACTACCTTGATTATACTTCCCACCCCGCTCCCTGTAAGGACGCCAATCCCTTTTCCCAGTGTCTCTGTCCCTGTCTTATCTTATCTTATCTTATCCTTGCTGTGGCCCTGCTTTTGTCTTTTCATTGGTTAACTCGTAGGGCTCGATTTTCATTGAGCCGTGGAGTTGGGCTTGGAGGCGTGCGCATGGTTAAAATTGCAAAAACTGGCGTGCGGGACCCCCCCCGCTGCCTGGTTCCCGACTCCAAGCAATTTTAACTCGGGCGTGTCTGATGGTCCCGACTCCGTCCCGCATCCAACAGACGGGACTGGTCTTTAAGGCCCTTAATTACCACTAAATGGCCTGTATAATCCTATTTTAACAGGCCCTTGCAACTTTAACCCTTTTCCCACATAAAATACGCCTGGTGGGAATCACTAATGTGAAACCTGGTGGGAGCACTATTGGATTGCTGACTATCAACTGCAGGTCTGCCATTAAAGAGGAGATTTGATCAGCCATCATTTGCAGGTGGCAGGACTTAGTGGTCTCAGGTCTGGGGCAACTTTTACAAGGCTAAACCACACCTGTGGAAGGCTGGAGCCTCACACCCATCTCCAGTGTGGCCTCCTGGGAAACCCCTCTCGCCACCTTCACTCAGCACTTCCTCAACGGAGGCATATACCAGAAGCATGGGAGCCATTTATTTCCTTCCCATCTGGGCATTAGAGGAGCTTGAGCACCAGCCGTGGCAGCAGCAGAACCAGGAACAGCAGCAGCAGGAGCGCCAGGCTGCTGCTCACCCACCTGAGGGTGCACAGGCCAGAAGGGGCCAGCGCCTTGAAGCCCGTTGGCGCAGGGGATACCCCCCAAACTGGTTCTACAGACGCAGGGTCACCTACCTCAACATTTCTGAGCAGCAGTGCCAAAGGCGGCTCCGACTTTCGCGAGAGGTAGTGACTTGACATCTGCACAATGCTACAGTAAGACCTGCTGCCCAGAGGACCAGGTGGACAAGCATTACCAGTGGCCGTCAAAGTCACCGCCGCACTCAACTTTTTTGCCTCGGGCTCATTCCAGGGATCAGCAACAGACATCAGCGGCATCTCCCAGGTGGCCGCACACACTTGCATCATGCAGGTAACTGATGCCCTCTTTGCCCTCGTGCACAATCCCATCCATTTCACCAAGGATCGAACAAGTGTCACGGCGCGAGCAGTTGGATTAGCTCATCTGGCAGGCTTTCCAAGGGTGCAGGGCGTCGTTGACTGCACACATGTGGCCCTTAGGGCACCCCATCACAATCCAGGTATTTTTGTCAACCGCAAGGGCTTCCACTCCCTCAAGGTTCCGCTGGTGTGTGACCACAAGAAGGAGATTTTGCATGTTTGTGCCATGTACCCTGGCAGTTGCCATGACTCCTTCATACTGCGCCAGTCTAGTGTGCCTCCGCTATTCAGTCTGCCAGACCAACTTAACAGATGGTTACTTGGTGACGAGGGCTATCCCCTGAGGACGTGGCTGATGACGCCGTTGAGGAGGCTAGCCAACGAAGCTGAGGAGCGCTACAGCTCCAGCCACATTTCCACCAGATCCATTATCGAGCAAACCATCGGTTTGCTGAAGATGCGCTTCAGATGCCTGGATAGATCAGGTGGAGCCCGACAGTACTCAGCAGCCAGGGTCTCCAGAAACATCGTGGTTTGCTGTGCACTTCACAACATGGCACAGCGTCGTGGCTTGCAGATTCCTGAGGACCAAGTGGCTCCTCACATCTCCTCGGATGAGGAGGAGGGGGGTGAAAACGAACATCCTGCAGAGGCCCATCAACCAGCGGCAGCATTATGCGAGAACATTGCTGCCCGGTATGCAAGGAACGCACTCATCCTGGCCAGATTTGCTTAGCCTCGTCAATCAAACACTTTTGCCTCGCAGCTTCTTACCTGAGCATTGACAATGGCCAAGACCCTGCAGATTCCTAGCTATTTGACCAGCATACTGACAATTGCAAGTAATCCTAAGCCCTCAATGTGAAAGTCCCATTCGCGAAATGACACATGGCACAACTACAGCAGTAGCTATCAGATTTTTTATTAACATTATTAATCTGATGGCTTTTTCTAACAAGACATCAAATTTCACCCAAGTGACTACCCTTGTGACTACTTGTGCTTTATCTTCCTCTTACGCGTGCTCCTACATAGTGCTTCCCCTGTGGATTCAGCAGACGTGGAGGCCCCTTGCTCACTTTCCTGCTGCTCCTGTCTCGACACCTTTGGCGGGCGTTCTCTGGGGTTGCAAGCCTGTGAGGGCTCGTCAACAGTCTGCTGCTCCTGCGGCTGTGCAGGGGTTGAGACGTCTATCTCACTTGGGTGTGGACTCCAGTGGGGCTCTGACCAAGGGCTCTGCAGCGGCATGGAACTGAGCGCTTGGAGAGGAGCCCCCACTTCCTTGAGGTCTGCCACCAACCTCCCTCATGAGTCAGGTCCACTTCCGCGCCTGCAAGTGGCTGGAGAGCACCTTGCACATCAGGGGGCCATGGGGACCCCTATCTGCAATGGCAGTCCTACTCAGAAGGACTCCCATGAAAGTCTGGTTTCTCTGTTCAATAGATGCCCATCGCTCCTCGAGATGTCATTCTATTCTGAACAATGACCATGTTTTCCATACCCTGGCGACTAAGCTCCTCCATGGCCGTGGCCCTCCTCTCTACTGTAGCCATCCTCTCCTGTACGGTAGCCAGCCTTACCACAGAGGTAGCCATCTTTTCCGTGTTGATGCGTTCATACGCCAATGACTCCATAAAGGCTCTGCTCATGTTCGCTATGGACTCCTCCATTCGCTCCACACGCGCAGCGACCCTAGAGACAAAACCTGCCAGAGACTCCTGCATCTGTGCCTGGAGTTCCATCACCTCTGATCTTATGGATGGACCCAGAGGCAGAGGGTCGACATGCTGCTGAGCTGAGCTGGCAGAGTCCTGCGCCCTCCGACTAGGACTCTCCACTGCTGTCCCTGTCTCCACAATCTGCTGATGCTCACTTGTGAGCTGTGATACACCAGGTGACAACTCTACTCTATGTCCTGAAGGTCCCACTGAGGTGTGAGTGTCTGCGCTGGTGCTGGGTGCGCTGAATTCTGCTGACGCTGCGCCCTCGGAGGTTGCAGCTTCCTCTGAGGAGTCTGGCTGCTCAGCCTCTTCTTCCTGGCTAGCGGGGACGGATGCTTGTGATGGTCCTGTGGGGGAGTAAAGGAAAGAGTCAGATGTGATGCAAAGGCTACATGCACAGCTTTTTGCAGATGCTCATAAGTGCATCTGTTACAGCTTCACAATCATTATCAGCAACTCATGCAATGTCAAAGAGAGAGATGGGAAACTTTTCTGTCACCAGCTTGCTGTGTTGCACCCGTCTGTCCGTCCCCCATGCGCGAATCATCCTCAATGCCCATGATTTCCAGGACGGCCTCCTCCCGGGGGTCAGGTGAGCTATTGAAGGTTGGCCCTCCTCCTGTCCTGGCTTGCTCTCTCTTGTTGTGAGCTTTCTTTTCCTGCAATGAGGGAGACAAGTGGAGGTTGAGTGATAATGAAGGAGTGAGTGTAGAGATTGCATAGCATAGATACTTAGAAGGAGATAAAGATGGAGTGAGGTTGCAAGACCAAGGGCCCTCCCTGTGTGTTGTCAGTTGTGTTCAAAGCATCACTTTGATGGGGAGTGATAGGGAGTGTGAGGGCTGCATGGTGGAATTGTTATGTGAATGTGTGCATCGAGAGAGAGGGAATGGGTAAGGGTGCATGGATGTCGGTGTCAAGTGGGATGTGGAGGAAGAGATTGCTAAAGCTGAGTGTTGGTGAGGAAAGGCAATGGGGATCAGATTGAGGGTGATGGGAAATTCATACTCACTTTTCCAGTGCGCTGAAGATCATGAAATCTTTTCCTGCACTGTATCCAGGTTCTGCGGGTGACTCCCAAGGAGTTGACCTCCTCAGCCACCTGCATCCACACTGCCTTGGTCTGAGTGGGAGGCTTCTTCCTCCCTGATGAAGGGAACAGCACCTCCCTGTTGGCCCTAGCCCCATCGACTAATGCCTGCAGTGCCGCCTCGTCAAAGTGAAGAGCTGATCTTGCCCTCCCGCTTGTCATCTTTCCTGCAGGTCCCTCTGACACCAAATGGAGAAAGCTTGGAAGCCTGCAGAAGAAGCAAGGCTTGCTGTGGACCTTAAATGCAGCAGCAATGGTGACGCCATCGGAGGGGACTTTCAGTCATGAAAAACCCCTTTGCAAAGGCTTCCCACATGTTGGAAATCAATTGGCCAATTGAGTTAAAATTGCATCAATCTCTCACATCCATTTAGATTCGTGTGGGAAACACGAAATTCGGATAACACGACAACAGCCCGCACCGGAGTTAAAATCGAGCCCGTAGTGTCTGGGGGAACAGCAACCCATGTTTCTGTAGCATGTGACTTGTTCCTTGCCAGTATGGCAAAGCAATAACCTCTTCCTGGGCCCTCCCTACTCCCATTATGTACATTTAAAGCAGAGCTTTTTGAAGCTATAGGAGATGGAGCTTACCCAGCATCCCTTGGAGATCAAAGTCTCTAGTACTATAAGAAAAATAGTGGTGGGCTATGCTGGACAGAGTGGTTCATTGGCACAGAATGTCTGAATTGTGGTTAACTTTTAATTGGCTTTGACTCTGTCTCAAATCAATGGAGCTGAAGGAACAAAAAGAGGAGTTGGTGGCCTGGCCACGGTGAGTTTGAGTGAGTCGGAGACTAGATGGATGCCTTATTATGTTAACGCAGAAACCACAAAAACAAAAAGATGGAGCAAAGCATTTTGAACAGACTTGAGTTGTAAATGATATTGCTGAAAATAAAATATTTTATGTACATGAGTGAATGTATGGAAACAGTTTCTTAATTTTATTCATTTTATTCTTTGGGGGGATTTGATGGTGTGATGAGTTAAGACTTCTTTATCCTAGGATCTAGGTTGGAATTTAGCTTATTGAAATTTCTGAATACAGATGTCTACATCTGTTCTTGTTGGCAGCATGTTGCAACAAATAAGTTGTGATGTGCTGAATAGAAACATTGTTTTTTTCTTTGTTTATGAGCCGAGATCATACTTAGCCACACTGTGTGGCAGTGGTGTAACTTCGTAATGTACTTGTACTGAGTTGGCGCAAACTAAGTTTTACCTCGATTTTTAAAATTCCCATCCTCGTGTTAAAATCCCTCCATAGCCTCGCCCCTTATCTCTGCAATGTCCCCAATCTCTGCAACCCTCCGAAAACTCTGCGTTCCTTCAACTTTGTCCTCTTGTGCATCCCCCACTTCCTTCACTCCACCATTGGTGGCTGTGCCTTCAGCCATCTAAGCCCGTAAGTAAAAAAAAAAAAAAAATTGTGGGACGCCTTGCTGCACTAAACCATTTGCCCTTGAATATGCAAAGTTCCCCTGTAAACTTCAGCAACATCCTCACTAATAAAATACAGTACAAGCAAGTTTGAGAAGACTGAATATTCAGATTCTAAAATAACAGAAAATGTTGGAAATGCACTGGAGGCCGATCAACTCTTAATAGGAAGGTTAAACTTTAATCAGAATTGGTATTTTATGTGCATTTTAATTTCCCACTATGATTGAAATAGTAGCCACTAATGGGTCAACAGTTTCTTGTTCCAGGAATATCAACTAAAATGCAGTCAATTGTTCAGACATTGGGAAATATAACCGTGTCAATTGATGGTAAGCTGGCGGTAGAGGTGTAGAAGGGGAGACAGAATAGGTTGTTACAGTAAATTATGGTTCAGAAACAATAAGGGACCTGTTGCGCACATGTTGTTTAATACTTTGAAAATGACATTTTCTGATCTATTTATGGTGCAGGTAGTAGGATTATTTTATAATTATTATCTGTGATGGCAAAGGATTTTGGATGCAGGAGTGCAAATTCTGCATGTTCACATCTACATGCAGATTACAAGAACAGAATTTCTAGCAAATACAATGAGGAATGTCAGATATATGCAGATTTTCTGTGTCTTTGCTCACTAGTTGGACGATGTGTTTTTGTACCATGTAGAATTAAGGCATTAATTTGCAGTGATTGCAATAAAAACCCAATTTGACTTATTCAAAGTATTGTGGGATCGAATTCTCAATAGATACTGTTCTCTGCAGTCACGACCGAGAGTTCCGAAGGTTGAGTTTCCTGCCCGGTGCCAGGGTTAAAGACATCTCCTCGCAGCTGGAGAAGAACTTGGAATGGGAGAGGGAGGTTCCAGTTGTCGTGGTCCACTTAGGAACCCATGACATAGATAGAACTAGGAATGAGGTTCTGCTGAGGGAGCTTGAGGAGCTAGGATCCAAATTAAAAAGCAGAACCTCAAAGGTAATTATCACTGGATTGTTACCTGAGCCACGTGCGAATTGGCATAGGGACAAACAGATTAGAGGTTTAAATGCGTGGCTCAAAGAGTGGTGAGGGAGGAAGGGGTTTCAGTTCATGGGGCACTGGCACTAGTATTGGGGAAAGAGGGAGCTGTTCCGTTGGGACAGGCTCCACTTAAACCGGGCTGGGACCAGTGTCCTGGTGAACCAAATAACTAGGGCAGTAGACCGGGCTTTAAACTAATGAAGTGGGGGGTGGGAGGGTTCAGGAAAGAGTCAATTTAAAAACAGCAAGAGAAATGTCGAGGCTCTAGAGCAGAGTAGAGGGAAAAATAGAAATCAAAGATAAAGGCACTATATCTGTGCGAAGCATTCGCAACAAAATGGATGAATTAATAGCGCAGATAGAAATTAACAGGTTTGATCTAATAGCCATAACGGAGACGTGGTTGCAAAGTGGCCAGGGTTGGGAAATAAATATTCCAAGATACTTAACTTTTAGTAGAGATAGGCAGAATGGAAAAGGAGGAGGGGTAGCCCTGATTAATAAAGGATGGGATAAAGACAGTAGAGAGAAAGGATCTTAGCTCTGAAAATCAAGAAGTAGAATCAGTTTGGGTGGAGCTGAGAAACAGCAAAGGGTAGACAACATTGGTGAGAGTTGTTTATAGGCCCTCAAACAGTAGTTGTAATGTAGGGCATTCGATAAAGTGCCACACAAGAGGTTATTAGGGCTCATGGGATTGGGGGTAATATACCAGCATGGATTGAGGATTGGTTAATGGACAGAAAACAGAGAGTAGGAATAAATGGGTCATTTTTGGGTTGGCAGACTCTAACTAGTGGGGTACTGCAAGGATCAGCTATTCACAATCCACATCAATGATTTGGATGAGGAGACCAAATGTAATATATCCAAGTTTGCTGATGATACAAAGCTGGGTGGGAATGTAAGTTGTGAGGAGGATGCAAGGAGGCTTCACGGGGATATAGACAGGCTAAGTGAGTGAGCAAGAACATGGCAAATGGAATATAATGTGGAGAAATGTGAAGTTATTCACTTTGGTAGAAAAAATAGAAAAGCAGAATATTTTTTAAATGGTGAGAGATTGGGAAATGTTGGGGTTCAGAGGGACCTGGGTGTCCTTGCACACGAATCACTGAAAGTTAACATGCAGGTACAGCAAGCAATTACTGTAGGAAAGCAGATGGTATGTTGGCCTTAATTACAAGAGGATTTGAGTATAAGAGTAAAGGGCCTAGAAATTCAGTTGGTTGCGCCAGCCGCTAGCGCCTTAAGAGGGCGATAAGTGGGACACGAAGTGGCTAGCGCCCGGGCACGACGCGATCTGCGCCTCTCGGGAACTTGAGTGGACATTTAGCGGCGGCGCAAAACCACAACGCCCGCTCAGCTGCGCGCGCAGATCCTGACGTCATTTCATGGTGCAACGCCCTTGGTGCGCCCCGAACCGGAACTTCAGTGGCGCCCCCCTTTCCGCCTGACGCTCCCAGCGACTGGTTGAGTTGAACGGTTCCCAGTCGCTGTGGGGCTGGGGGGGCGCTATTTAAAGGGGGCTCTTCCTGCCTTCTTAGTGGTAGCCATTTTGGACCACTCCTGTGTGTGAGAGAGAGAGAGAGAGAGATTTGCAGAGAGACAAAGGGAGAGAGCTTTCTGCTTTGACTCAGCGCTCGCACAGGTACTTCTGGCTTCAGCCCAGAGCTTTGCAGTTGGATTGATTTTTCAGTGCCATAGCCTTGAGTGGCCACATATAATGGGGGCTGCAATCGGTGGAAACGTTGGGTTTCTCCATTGCATGGAGAGGGCTCAGTAACGCCGAGAGAGAGTGCCAATCATGGCCAGACGGAGGAGGGCCAACAGGCTTCG
Source organism: Somniosus microcephalus (assembly GCF_052327205.1). NCBI lineage: Eukaryota > Metazoa > Chordata > Chondrichthyes > Squaliformes > Somniosidae > Somniosus > Somniosus microcephalus. Next base: position 131,892,861 of record NC_140995.1, on the reverse strand, counting down.
GCACAGGAGGCCCTACCCTCCCAGGGTATACCGCCAGCAGTTCTCCTACCTCAACATGTCTGAGGAGCAGTGCATTCAGAGGCTTCGATTCAGAAGGGAGGTGGTCATTGAGATCTGCCACCTGCTTCAGAGAGATCTGCAGCCTCAGCTGAGGAGCAGGACGTCTCTGTCGGTGGCAGTGAAGGTGACAATGGCTCTCAACTTCTATGCCACCAGCTCCTACCCCATGACCCTGGACAAGCAGCAGGAGCGCGCAATGGGATTTGCAAGAATAGCGGGCTTCCCCATGGTCCAGGGCGCCATTGACTGCACGCATGTGGCTTTGCGGGCGCCTCTAGAGAATGCCGAGGATTACCGCAACCGGAACGGGTTCCATTCGTTGAACGTGCAGTTGGTGTGTGACTACAGGCAGCTGATACTAGCTGTCAATGCCCGCTTTCCAGGCAGCAGCCACGACGCCTTCATCCTGCGCCAGACTTCTGTGGCAGACCTTTTCGAAGCCCCGGCTCACCCAGGAGACTGGCTTCTCGGGGACAAGGGCTAGCCTTTGTACACCTGGCTGATGACCCCGCTCCGTGCGCCCAGCACCCCTGCTGAAGAGCGATACAATGACAGCCATCAAGCGACCAGGAACATCATTGAGCACACAATCGGCGTGCTAAAGCAACGGTTCCGCTGTCTGGACCATTCTGGGGGAGCCCTTCAGTACTCGCCTGAGCGAGTTTCCCATTTTGTTGTAGTGTGCTGCATGATGCACAACCTAGCTATCCTCAGGACTCAGCCACTGCCAGCAGACATTGGAGGACCACCGGAGGAGGAGGAGGAGGAGGAGCACCAAGACAGGAGGGAGGCACAAAGTGCAAGGGCTGTCCATCAGCGGCTTATTGAAAGTCGGTTCTAGGCCCCCTCTCAGGGAATGGCTTGTGCCATTGAAAGAACATGAATGGACCCGCTCTGCAAACTCTGAGCCGGTCAAGGCAACAAATAGTTCAAAGTGCAAACATGCACAATCTGAATAAAGACAATTATTTATTTAACAAACTCTGTGCCCTTCCCGCATGACAAACAAATACAAAGAAACCCCCCAAAAAACAGTCAGACACATAACTGGCTCTCACAACCTGGAGACAATGAACAAAAGAGATAAACAAAAATGACCATGATCCTTGGCCTTCACAAAAAAAAAACACAGCATTTTGCCACACCTCCTACTTTTTGGTCTGCGAGGGTGATCTGCCTCGCTTGCGAGATTGGCCCCTTCCCACCCTGCAGCTCCTCTGCAATGGGACCCCAGTGGCTGCAGCAAGGCTGGGGGAAGGCTGCTGAGGGTCAGATAGTGAGTCGGCAGATGCCCTTGGGGGACGGCCTGGACCAGCTCTGGGCCTGGAGGGCCCGGCTGCTGACTGCTCCAACTCTGCTTGGGCGGCAGCAGTCTGTCCTACGGGTGGTGGCAGCTGCAGTGGAGGAGTGACAGTGTTGGCAGCAGGAATGCTGCCAACCTGACAGAGCACAGGCACTCCCTGGTCGGATGAGACACTGGCACTCGCACGGGACAGCACTGAACTATGCGCAGCAATCTGCTGAAGCACAGACTGCTGGCCTGCTGTGGCGTGGCGAGGGCCCCGGCGAATCCTGCCCGATCCAGCGAGGGTGGCAGCAGTTAGTGCTCGTGTGGCCCTGATCTGTGGCTGCATCAGACCAGCCAGTGACTGCATGGCATGACTAAGCACTTGGCTGGAAGCCGCCTGTGCTGCACCAAAGTCCTGCAGACTCCTTGCCTGTGCTGCCCCAAATTCCTGTACACTCCTTGCCAGTGACTCTATGGAGTCAGGCATTCTTGCCACTGCAGCCATGAGCTCAGTGTGCCTGCGCTCCGCCTGGGCGCCCATTTCAGCAAGGAGCCGCACCTCCTCTGCGCTCACTGTAGCAGGACTGGAGGCCACACTCCCTCCGGGGAGAAGGCCGCCGAGCTTCCCTAGCCCCCCCCCCCCCCCCCCCCATGTTGCTGCAGCCCGCTGGGCCCCGGAGCTTCACCCTCCTCGGACCCTTCCCCCCCCCCTGCTCCCCTCCAGGGAAGACGTGTCCCCATTATGGCCATGGGCTGCCTCGGCTGAGGGTGGCACTGATGTTCCGGCTTCCTCTTCCTCCTCCTCGCCTTCCGATTCACTCACAGTGGCAGCTTGAGGGCCCGCCTCCTCACCTCGCGAATCAGCATCTGAAAGCAGGGAGGTACCAGAGTTGCTTTAGCGTGAGGACAGGGCGGCAGCGAGGGAGACATGAGTGCTGCAATGCACTGCATTGGTTCGATAGTGGCAAAGGATTCTGGTGTGAGGCACAAGTGGAAAGAGAGGTCAAAAAGGTGATGACCTTACCACTGCTGTCCAGAACGGGGTCGGCATCTCTAGTGGCGACATGGCCAATCAGCCAGCCTGCCATAATCCGTTCCACTCGCTGCTCCAGATCGCTGAGGTCTTTAAGTTCAGAACGGCCTCCCCCGGTCCGTTGCTGCTGCCTCCTATTGTGGGCCAGCTTGCCCTGCAAGAGAAAGGACGGGCTCTGAGTACAGTGTGAAGCCCTGATCTTGGCTGCTCTGCCTCCCATGGTCGAATAGCCCTTAGTGTGTAAAGTGGTGAATGGGCATGTGATTTTCATGAGAGGCCCATAGGTGTTGGATGAGGGCTGGGCATTGGGGCTTTCAGGACCCTTTGGCCATAACGTGAGGTGCACATGCAGGGATGAAGAGGATACTGGAAAGGGTACTCACCCTGACAATCCGAGTGAGGTCGTTGAACTTCTTCCTGCATTGCTGGAGGTCACTCTGTGTGCCACCTCCCTCCAAGCTTTTCGATATTCGTTGGGCAGCGGCCTCCTGCCACTGTCCGGAAAGAGGATAGGTCGCCTGCGCTCCACTGCGCCAACCAGAACCTTCAGGGCCCCCTCACTGAAGCGCTGCGCTCACTCCCTGGCCCTCTCCATGGTCGTAGGCGTAACGATGTCGCAGCAGGTCTGTCCAGGCCGAGAATCAGGGCTCCAATGTGCAGGGCGTGGCTGCAAGCCAAATCGACCCTCCCCCTTTAAGAGTTGACCAGCGCCAGTGTGTCTGCCTGCAATCGCTAACTGGCTGCACCTGCACCCGCCCTCGGTGGTAGCGCCTCGCCTCTCCGGCTTAGCGCCTTAGGATAGTTGTGCAGCGCCTGCTTTAGCGCAGCAAGAACTTCTTGGGGCGAAGCAACTCAATTTCGCTGAAGGTGGCGCTAAGTTGCGCCGGGTACTAAATTTAGCGCACGCTCGACTGTAGCACCCCAAACGTGGCGCTACTGAATTTCTAGGCCAAGATGTCTTATTGCAATTATATAGGGCCCTGGTGGGACCACATCTGGAGTATTGTGTACAGTTTTGGTCACTTTACCTAAGGAAGAATATACTTGCCATACAGGGAGTGCAACGAAGGTTCACCAGACTGGTTCCTGGGATGGGGGGGATTGTCCTATGAGGAGAGAATGAGTAGACTAGGCCTATATTCTCTAGAGTTTAGAAGAATGAGAGGTGATGTCATTGAAACATACAAAATTCTTACAGGGCTTGACAGCGTAGATGCAGGGAGGATGTTTCGTCTGGCTGGGGAGTCTAGAACCAGGGGTCACAATCTCAGAATAAGGGGTCGGCCATTTAGGACTGAGATGAGGAGAAATTTCTTCACTCAGAGGGTGGTGAACCTTTGGAATTCTCTACCCCAGAGGGCTGTGGAGGCTCAGTCATTCAGTATATTCAAGACCGAGATCGATAGATTTTTGAATATTAAGGGAATCAAGGCATATGGGGAGAGTGCAGTAAAGTGAAGATGAGGTAGAAAATCAGCCATGATCTTATTGAAGGGCCAAATTGCCTACTCCTGCTCCTATTTCTTATGAATTATGTGATTGTCTATTTTCATGAGATTGTAAATCAGTGGCTTTTATTCTTGTATGTTTGTTTATCTTTTTTAAATCCAGGGAATATATGAAGATATTTCAGGTTGTAGGCAGTTGGGCGTGTAGTAATGATGAGTGGCAGAAGGTATTTGTGGCCTGGTAGCATTGAGATGGTGGTTCTGGAGATGTAGGAGCTCTGGAGAGGCTGGTGGGATGTGGAAATTTTGTGGAGTGGAGGGTCTTTAGGTCTGGGAATACTGGGCTTCAGCATTACCGGACCTGATGTGTTGGGATTCTAGAAGTGTTGGTCAGTTGCTGAGATATGGTGGCCTTAGGCTGTGGGATGGGGTGGCAGGTTACAAGAAGTGTTTGGGGAGAGGTTGGTGGATGTGGGAGGGAGTTTGGGTGTAGACGGGAGTCATGATTAAGGTAATGGCCGTGTTGGTTGGGTGATAGAGATTCGGAACCATTGGTGTGGGTGGTGATCATGGGGTGTGGGAGTACCGGGGAGGGGGATCACAGTGTCAGAGGATTGGGGAGAGATGTCTTCATTTCTGAGAGCATGAGGGTAAGGTCTGGATCTATGCTGGAGAGCCTAGGATCTGGCAGTGCTTTTTGGATGGACTTGGGTTTAATAGTATTACTAGGTAGTTGGAGGGGATGCATGAGAATGGAGACTGTCAGCCTTCATCTGTGTCCCTTCCACTCAAGGACGTTTTTACACAATCTGCTTGGAGCATGCTGTTATTTTTTTTTTAAAGCACTAATGCACTTACACTACATATGTTAGCAAATACAGTTTAAGAGAAAGTCTAACCACCTCTCCTTGACATTCAATGGCATTACCATTGTCGAATCACCCACCAGCAACATCTTGGGGGTCACCATTGACCAGAAACTTAACTGGACCAGCCACATAAATACTGTTGCAACAAGAGCAGGTCAGAGGCTAGGTATTCTGTGGCGAGTGACTCACCTCCTGACTCTCCAAAGCCTTTCCACCATCTACAAGGCACAAGTCAGGAGTGTGATGGAATACTTTCCACTTGCCTGGATGAGTGCAGCTCCAGCAACACTCAAGAAGCTCGACACCATGCAGGACAAAGCAGCCTGCTTGATTGGCACCCCATCCACCGCCTTAAATATTTACTCCCTCCACCACCAGTGCACCGTGGTTGCAGTGTGTACCATCTACAAGATGCACTGCAGCAACTTGCCAAGGCTTCTTTGACAGCACCTCCCAAACTCGTGACCCCTACCACCTTGAAGGACAAGAGCAACAGGTGCATGGGAACACCATCACCTGCAAGTTCCCCTTCATCGTCGCTGGGTCAAAAGCCTGGAACTCCCTACCTAGCAGCACTGTGGGAGTACCTTCACCACACTGACTGCTGTGGTTCAAGAATATGGCTCGCCACCACCTTCTCGAGGGCAATTCGGGATGGGCAATAAATGCTGGCCTTGCCAGCGACGCATACATCCCATTAATTAATTTTTTTAAAGCGCATTTTGAACAACTTGTTAGTTGAACAGCTGGTTCCAGCTCTGTACCTGGCAAGTGGCATGAGGATGAGGCTTCATCTTGCTGGCAACAGGAGGTTGGAATTGGTGAGAGGACTGATAATTGCAGGAGTAGTAACCGGGGAGTGGCCAGCGGTGGATTGTCTGTTGGGATAGGATGGGTTGGGAACTCTGCCTGGCAAGTGGCCAAAGGGGATAGTTGGTAGGAGTTAGGCCAGGTGAACAGTCTGATCTTCACTGGGCTTGGACTATGAAGCTACCTAGCTCAGAGATGCAGCTCGCTAGCTGGGAGAAGCTGAGCTGGAGTGAGTCACAGCAATAATATGAGAGATAAATTGTGTGTGCTAGAAATAGTGTGGTGAGAACTTATTACAGCAAGTAATTGTTATATTTACAGGAAGTGTGCTATATCGAAGAATTTTAAATATATCAAAGCTAGAGATACAAATAAAATAATGGATACATAGCAATGATTATCATGTAGTAATCATGCACATAATGATCTTAAGTTGATAGCTGAAATAAGCATAGTGCCTGTAAATCCTGCCCATATATATATTACTTTACCTATATACACATTGGGGATGGGTTTTTTAAGTTGGCATTTGACTTTGTAAAAGAAGGAATAACAATTGTAATCCACTCGCTGCAAGTTTATTGATAATTTGCAATTGGTCGCCAGAAAATAATAACAGTATATATTTTGAAGCGATCTGAGCTGTAGAATACTGTGCTTTATAAACCGCTTAGGATCATTTCTTAAAGTTTTTGAACAATTGACTGGTGTTGATGTAAAATTAGTAATCACATTTAACTGATGTTTAAATAAAAAGATTTTTGATATTTTCTATTTTTTTTTTTAAAAAGGTGACAGTCAGATAAACAATGAGAAGGAAAAGAAAATGGTTGCTCAGAAGCCAATGGGAACCACTGAATATATGGTAAGAATTCAATTACTGATTTATAAGATGTATTTTAATAGTTATCCATATAAATGTAGCTGAGAAGTTGGGTACAGTGGAAAAAGTTATATTTATGTAAGGTAATGGGGAAAGAAATATTCTTGTATAAGATGGCGACTGTACAATTCAATTTTTTTCATATATTGTAGGCTGAGTCTCGAGATACACTTAATACCATAGCTTTGAAATTCGATGTTACTCCAAATGAACTTGTGCAGATTAACAGGCTTTTCAGTCGTGTTGTTGTTCCTGGTCAGGTATGGCTTTAGTAACTTTGTAAAATTTCTCAAATACTAATTTAATATTTGACAAATATTTTTGGAGGTTGCTCACATTCAAAGTGCCTTCTGCACCTTTCAGATTTTATACGTACCAGATACACATTTTTCATCTGGTGCAGCAGATTCCCCAGACTGTGGTAGCCCTCTTACTCCACCGTCATCTGATGCTGAGTACGATAAACTTCCAGTAAGTATTCAAGTTGGTATCTAATACTTTGTTCTAGAAATAATACATTACTTGTAATCTAACCTTTACAGGATGCTTATGTTATTGGGAAAATGGAGAATCTAGACCCTGTAAACTGTATGCAGATCCTGTTGTTAGACCAGAAGATTTTTTATGTAAATATGCATTAAAAAGCATCAGCAGAAATATAATTATAATTCTTGAACTACTTCAATTTCATAGTAACTTTTACTTGTAAACTTAATTGACTAATCCAACCTTTACAGGATGCTGATCTTGCAAGAAAAGTAACTGCAAGGAATTTCCTCTCCTCACCGATGCATACACAATCTATTGTGAGAGTAACATCATCAGGTTCAGAAGATGATGAACCACTTACTGAAAATTTTTTAAAAATGAACTGCAGATACATAACAGATGGCGAGGTAACTACAGTGATTATCTTGATAAATTTGAATCTTTATCATTTTTAATCCCCACAGATTGGAAGGTAGCATATGTATCTGCGCTATTCAAGAAAAGAGGGAGAAAGAAAACGAGAACCTATAGACCGGTTAGCCTGACATCAGTAGTAGGGAAAATGCTAGATTCTATTATTAGGGACGTGGTAACCGGGCACTTAGAAAATCATAATAATGATTGGGCAAAGTCAACATAGATTTATGAAAGGGAAATCGTGTTTGAAAAATCTGTTACAGTTTTTTGAGGTTGTAACTAGCAGTGTAGATAACGGGGAACCAGTGGATGTAGTGTATTTGGATTTTCAGAAAGCATTCGGTAAGTTGCCACACAAAAGGTTATTGCACAAAATTAGGCCTCATGGGATTGGGGGTAATGTATTAGCATGGATTGAGGATTGGTTAACAGACAGAAAACAGAGAGTAGGAATAAACTACTCATTTTTGGGTTGGCAGGCTGTAACAAGTGGGGTACCGCAAGGATCAGTGCTTGGGCCTCAGCTATTTACAATCTATGACCTAGAAATTGGAGATGTTCATGCTGGCTGTTAAGGCTCGTTTTGTGGAAAAATTGGCGGCCGCTTCACTTTCGCCCGCGGCAGCTGCCATTTTTAGTAGGTCGGCAGTGCTGCCGTTGCCTGCGCTCGCGGAAAGTATTTTAATTAGTAGGAGCGTGGCGTGCAACGCCGAATTGACGCACGTTCATCCATTTTGGAGCTCACTGCTCCTCTTATTGCCCTCTCCAAAGCATGCCTGTGCGTGCTGCCGTTGACAGCGCGGAGAGTCGGGAGAAAGCAGCAGTGAACTAGAACCCATACTGTAAACAGCTGCTGGGATAACTGTGAACTATGGAGAGCAAATGGGGTGAAAACTGCTTCCACTGAGAGGCATCAAATCTCCCTCCCCCCCCATCCCCCGGGTGAGTCAAACAGTATAGGAGGTACTTTTAAAATAAGTTGTACTGTACTACAGTTGTAATAATCTCGGGGGGGGGGGGGGGGGGGAGAATCAAAGCTGCATTTCCTTAAATTTTATACATTGGGGTTTTCTCATTTAGAAACTGATAAAATGATATGCAATGTTTGGAAGTCTGCTTTTAAAAGGCTTGACAGCATATTCTCAGAGTTCATCAAAAGTCTGCTGTTAAAAATTTTATTGAATTTTCTTCGGCACCATTTACACCAGTAAACTCCTGACTAAGAGTTCATGTTCCTCTTTTTAAAAAAAAATGTCTTTCCATTGATGTCCCATGCAACAGTTCAAGGACATGTGTGCCGCAGTCTTTATGTGGTGTTTCCAGGAGTCCCTCCAGATCTGAGTCTGTGCTTTAAGAGCCACTCACCAAGGCGTGAATGCCCTATGCGATCTGCAGGTTAGTGCACTGTCACTGCTAGCTGTAAGACAGTGCATCCCCATCCCTCTCCTCCTCCAGCATTATGATGGAGCGCAAGCCTCCACAGAACAACCATTTAGGTGAAAGATCTGTGGCGCTATGGCAGACTGTGAAGGTGGGAGTACCAGGCAGTCTGGCACCCATTTGTGGACCCCACAAAACACCCAGAGAAATGTACGTGCAAGTAAGAGGGGAGCCGTGGACAAACAAATGTGCCGCAACGCACAATGCTCCAACCCTACAAGGGCCATCAGCGGACTCGCTAGCAAAACACAGGAGCCGTTGCCAAATGCACATTGCCCAAGAACGCCGCACTGAGCCTTCTGACACAACCTTCGACCTTCTGCTGAGATTAGCGCCAGAAAGAGTGCATTGGACCACAGATTCTCCGCTCTGCTGATGTAAATTAGCAGGTAGCACCAAAATACTGGTGCTGCCTGCACTCTTTCTGTGGGCGGCCGTTAACCTTGGCCAGCGCTGTTACCGGCAGGTTTCTGGCCTACTTGAATTTCTAGGCCAATATCAATGACTTGGATACATTCCACTCAATCCCCTCATCTAAGTTTGCTGACGATACAAAGCTAGGTGGAAAAGTATGTTGTGAGGAGGATACAAAGAGGCTGCAAAGGGATATAAACAGGTTAAGTGAGTTGGCAAGAACATAGCAGAAGGAATATAATGCGGACAAATGTGAAGTTATCCACTTTGGTAGGAAAAATAGAAAAGCAGAAGCATTTTTAAATGGTGAGAGATTGGCAAATGTTGGTATTCAGAGGGACCTGGGTTTTCTTGTACACGATTCACTGAAAGTTGACATGCAGGTACAGCAAACAATTAGGAAAACAAATGGTATGTTAACCTTTATTACAGAAGGATTGGAGTATGAGTAAAGAAGACTCACTGTAATTATACAGGACCTTGATGAGACCAAACTTGGAGTACTGTGCACAGTTTTTGTCCCCTTACCTTAGAAAGAATATACTAGCCTTAGAGGGAATGCAACAAAGGTTCACTAGACTGATTCCAGGAATGGGGACGATTGTCCTATGAGCAGAGATTGGGTAGACCAGGCTTATATTCCCTAGAATTTATAAGAATGAAACATATAAAATAAAATTCTTACAGGACTTGACAGGGTCGATGCTGAGAGGATGTTTCCCCTGGCTGGGGACTCTAGAACTAGGGGGTCACCATCTCAGAATAAGGGGTTGGCCATTTAGGACTGAGAGAAGGAAACATTTCTTCACTCAGAAGGTTGTGAATCTTTTGAATTCTGTACCCCAGAGAGCGGTGGATGCTCAGTTATTGAGTATATTCAAGATGGAGATCGATAGATTTTTTGATATTCAGGGAATCAAGGGATATGGGGATAGTGTGGCAAGATGGAGCTGAGCTAATCATATTGAATGGCAGAGCAGGCTCGAAGGGCCGAATCTCCTGCTCCTATTTCTTATGTTCTTATGTAATCTTTGCCTCTTCCACATACTCCAGGAGTAAGCCTATGTTGTTGGGAGAACTGATAATCTGGACCCTGTAAACTGTATGTCTGAAGTCAATGGCACGGAATTTGTGGTCAGCGACATAGCAAAGGGGTTCGCCGTAGGCCCCGAAGAAAGCTGCCCACAGAAATCTCGCAATCTCCATGGTGCAACGTTTGCCTTTTTCGAAGCGCAAGTTATTTCAGTGCAATATAATGGGGAATCCCTAACGCAATCTGCTGTGACGTCAACGAGCTGTCTAAGCAGCCAATCACATTGCAAAATTCTCACAGACAGGGAAGTAGGAAATGAGAACCTGCTTTTATCCTGATTTTTAAAAAATGTTGGAGAACAAAACTAAGATTGGGGCTCTCACATGGGGATAAGGTATAACCTGAAATAATCAAGAACAAACTTAAAAAAAAAAATGTATTTAATCTTTCTTAAAATGTTTTAATTTTGATCATAATGGAAAAATTTGACACTCCACAAAATTAAAATTAGTTTTTCAGGGCCATAACGTTTGTTTTGCAGTCAATATGCTGATAAAATTCCTGTTACACCTAATCCAACAAAGCCTAATATTTAATGGAGTATATAACAGCGATATTACTGCAGAAAAGCCTAAGTTTTCGTCAGTTTCACTGATTCCACTGATTACCGGCTATGGGGAGGGGGTGGTGGTTTACAGCGCAGCCAGTGTCAGAGCAGTGAATGACTGACCAGAACTTCAGGATTTCCATGTTTAGATGCGCATGCGCTACATCCTGGAGTTGCAGACAGTTTCACAGGGGTAATAATGACGAACGCTGTTAGTTCGCTGTTATTACCCACCGCAAATTCCGGGCCTTGATGTCTGCTCTAGGTTTACTAATTGCCCTATAGTTGACGATTGATTTGATTTGCTGTTTCCACCAAGAAAGCTCCATACCTTTTTTCAACCTTTTTCTTGCCCTTCCTGAACACTTTTTGCATATTTTGCACATATGCAGATTTGGTGCAGAAAAATGTAATAAGATTTCCAAAGCCATCAGCTGAATTTAAACATGGTACAAAGTCCTTCACAATAATCCTCAAGATTATTTTATAATTTTAAATGTACAAAAGGTATAGGTTAAAATAAAAGATGCCTATTCACATATGAGAGGCGAAGAGGAGGAAAGAGGAATTTCTAGTTTTTGTTGATTATTTAGTCAGTGTTTTACAGAGAAAATCAATTAGGCTGGATAGTTTGTATAATCAAAAGTACTGACCTATACTCTTCGTTCAAAGTACCAACTCAAGACAGTCATGCATCACTCTTGCGTGCACATATGCAAATGTGAGCATGAAAGTTTTTTTTTAAATGAACACATTTTGGTGGTAAAAAGAACATGGACTACTGGACAGCAATAATCCAAGATTGCATGGACACCCGTCATCCTTGTCCTCTGCTACCTTTAATGGCTACTTGTGCCCCAGAACCATCCATGACCTTGTTCCACCTTATCTGAGCCATTTTCTCCAGCCGTGTGCCTTTATCTGTATCTTCCTTTTCTCTGTCTCTGAATTATTCCTTGTTCCATGTACCACCATTGGAAGCTAACTGTTCAGATACTACACCTAGAATTACCTCCCTGAACAATGTCAGTTTGGCTCAGCTGAAAGCCTCTTTTCAGGCTTCAGCACATAATTTATGAAGCCCGTTCAGTGCAGTACTGTGGGAGTGCTGTGCTGTAAGGGGGTGGGAAATACCCCATTTTGGATAAGCTGGGCCTTTACTGTCTGTTCCAGTGGCTCAGGTGGATGTTAAATGATACCATGGCACTATTTGAAGAAAACAGGAATGTCTTGGCCAACGTTCCTTCCTTTGCCACTACCACAAAAAAATGATTAGCTGGTCATTCATGTCATTGCTGTTTGTGGGATCTTGCTTTGCTTACATAACAGTCCTTGCACTACAAAGTATTTCATTTTATCTGAAGTACTTTGGAATACTCAGGTGATGGGGTACTATATAAATGGAAGCTTTTCTTTGTCTCTAAATTCCAACGTTAAGGATAAATAAATTGTGAAACCTTCAAATAACTATAGTATGTGATGAGTTGTAGTAGTGTATCATATTTTTAATAAAACTGGAGCTGTAACTGAATTATTGCAATTTTCTCTTGTATTGTGTGTACATTGTACAATTACATCTTTTTTTTCACCACCAGGGTGTAGTGGGAGGAGTTATGATTGTCACTCCAAACAACATAATGTTTGACCCACATAAATCCGATTCCCTTGTCATAGAGAATGGTTGTGAGGAGTATGGGCTCATTTGTCCCATGGAAGAAGTTGTATCCATTGCCTTATACCCCGATATTTCACACATGAAGATTAAAGATGCACTTCCGTCGTAAGTAATTTCCTTTATAACAATTATTATTTCTGCTTTGGAAAATCACTTTACCTTTTACTTGTGCGCTTTTACAGGCCATTAATAGTAAAATTGAAGTATAATATAAAGTATTCTCTGGTCGAACAGCCTAAAATTTAGTAAAAGTAGCACATAGAAGACTTTAAATGACCTATAGTAAAAAGGACACTATGACAGAAACTAGGAGTGCTGGATCTACTAAAAGGGAATTACATTGTTCATTTAAAATTGAGAAAAACATCTATTCATTACATCTGCAGAATTTACTTTGTTCTAAGCTTTAAAGTATAAAATAACCAATTCTGCATTTGCTTTCCCATGTTGCTACAGTTTCAAATGTTCAAATCATACTGAGTTCTAAGAATCATAAGAAAGAACATAAGAAATAGGAGCAGGATTGGCCATTCAATAAGATCATAGCTGATCTTCTACTTCAACTCTACTTTCCTGCACTATCCCCCTTATCCCTCGATTCTCTTAATATCCAAAAATGTATCAATCTCTGTCTTAAATATACTCAACGACTGAGCCTCCACAGCCCTCTGGGGTAGAGAATTCCAAAGATTCACCACCCTCTGAGTGAAGATATTTCTCCTCATCTCAGTCCTAAATGGCCGACCCCTTATTCTGAGACTGTGACCCCCTGGTTCTAGACTTCCCAGCCAGGGGAAACATCCTCCCTGCATCTACCCTGTCAAGCTCTAAGAATTTTGTATGTTTCAATAAGATCATCTCTCATTCATCTAAACTCTGGAGAATATAGGCCTAGTCTACTCAATCTCTCCTCATAGGACAATCCCCCCATCTGAGCAACCAGTCTGCTGAACCTTCGTTGCACTCCCTCTATGGCAAGTATATCCTTCCTTGGGTAAGGGGACCAAAACTGTACACAATACTCCAGGTGTGGTCTCACCAGGGCCCTATATAATTTAAGTCATCTTTACTCATACTCAAATCCCCTTGTAATAAAGGCCAACATACCATTTGCTTTCTTAATTGCTTGCTGTACTTGCATGTTAACTTTCAGTGATTCGTGTACAAGGATACCCAGGTCCCTCTGAACACCAACATTTCCCAATCTCTCACCATTTAAAAAATACTCTGCTTTTCTATTTTTCCTACCAAAGTGGATAACTTCACATTTCTCCACATTATATTCCATTTGCCATGTTCTTGCCACTCATTTAGCATGTCTATATCTCCTTTGAAGCCTCTTTGCATCCTCCTCATAACTTACATTCCCACCCAGCTTTGTATCATCAACAAACCTGGGTATATTGCATTTGGTCCCCTCATCCAAATCATTGATATATAGATTGTGAATAGCTGAGGCCCCAGCACTGATCCTTGTGGTACTCCACTAGTTACAGCCTGCCAACCCGAAAATGACCTGTTTATTCCTATTCTCTGTTTTCTGTCCGTTAACCAATCCTCAATCCATGCTAGCATGCCAGGAGCAGCACCAGGCATGCCTAAAAATGAGGTGCCAATCTGAGGAAGCTGCAACACAGGACTACATGCATGCTAAAAAGTGGAAGCAGCACGCTATAGACAGGGCTAAGCGACCCCACAATCAACGGATCAGATCAAAGCTCTGCAGTCCTGCCACATGCATTCGTGAATGGTGGTGGACCATTAAACAACTAACTGGAGGAGGAGGCTCCATGTATATCCCCATCCTCATTGATGATGGAGCCCAGCATGTGAGTGCAAAAGACAAGGCTGAAGCGTTTGCAACCATCTTCAGCCAGAAGTGCCGAGTGGATGATCCATATCGGCCTTCTCCTGAAGTCTCCACCATCACAGTGAAGGGATAATTACTAGTCCTAGCCCTTTTCGGGCTACCCCAGGTCAGGCGTATTCCCCAGACGTTCACCTTCAACTAAAGTTAGAGATAGCCAAATTCTATAAGACGCTTAATTGGGTCTAAAGGTCCAGGCTATCTCTCTAAAGGAAAGGAACGATGTAAAGATGTTACCGTCCTCCAGATAGCACTTTTAATAAGTTTAACTAGGCTGTAACCTTCCGGATATTATGAGGGTCCGGAAAACCCCCTCCCAGAATTCTGCAACTCCTCACCAAAGAGTGTACAGAAATTGAGTTCGCGAGTTTGATACAGAAATACTATTTGAGACAATTCTAAAAATATATAGATTTATTTAAGAGCCGACATACAGTTAACAGCTGATGAGTCAATCGCAACTGTAACAGTTCAAAATACAAATAGCTTACATTTCTTATTCTCAGATATCCTTATTCTCAAATCTTAACTTTGTACATTTTTACATTTCTATTATTCTTAATCCAAAATATCCACCAAAATCAAATTAAAAGTACCTTTTTGATCCCCGAGACTCAAATAATTAAAAACTTAGAGCGTGCTTCTGAAGTTGAGAATCACTTGCCCTTTCCAGCGACTTCTGACTTTCCATCTGAAAAGCTCTATTTTTATACCTTTTTTTTCGTGGTTTATTCTTTGAAGTTTTCTGCTGATGTAAGCTAATTATCTCTAATCATTCTTTGTTGAATTCTTTTCTATTCTTCCTGCCAATTTTACTGTTAGCTTGCAGACTTCTGTCTGTTGTTTAGGTGTTTCAAAACATATCATAAAATGGCTACAACAGATTTATCTCTTTGATGTCATTCTTATCGAAGGCCTTCCATTCAATTCTAAAATCACCTCTGCTGTTTGGAAGCAGACGTCGTGACTCCTAACTATTCCATTTTCAATTGAAAAACAATGTGATTGCTCGGTGTCATCTATTGAAGCCATATTTTCAAAATGTTCTGCAGGTATCATATTTACAACATGTAAGTTAAAAGCACTTCAACTAGGGTGTTTGTTTTCCTAGCCATCTTAGTTGGTTATATTACTGACTTATGTTTCCTGTCTTTCATTTGATGTTACATTTATCAAAGGCACATGTTTTTTTAACATTCTGTGTTTCTGTTCGAAGTGTTAGTTTTTAACACTTGGGCATTGCTATTGTGTTGGTTCCAAACTGCAGACATCTCGGAAGCAAGCCTTTGCTTCTTCAATAGAGTCTTTGGGGTCAATTTTCTGGCAGCCGTCGGGCAGCTTTTCATGCGGCCGGGGGCCGATAAAGCAGGTCGGGACCCCCCTCCGCCTGATTCCCCGCCCCGTCCGACTTTCAGACCGCCGTTTCTCCGCGACCCGCTTCAGTCCCGGCCGCCGCTGGACTCCTCCATTTGCTCCACACTCGCAGCAACCCTGGAGACAAAACCTGCCAGAGACTCCTGCATCTGTGCATGGAGATCCATCACCTCTTCTCTTGCGGATGGACCCAGAGGCAGAGGGTCGACATGTAGCGCAGCTGAGCTGAGCTGGCAGAGTCCTGCGCCCTCCGACGAGGACTCTCCACTGTTGTCCCTGTCTCCAGAATCTGCTGAGGCTCACTTGTGAGCTGTGAAACACCAAGTGACAACATTACTCTATGTTCCCAAGGTCCCCCCGAGGTGTGAGTGTCTGCACTGGTGCTGGGTGCGCTTACTTCTGCTGACGCTGTGCCCTCAGAGGAGTCTGGCTGCACAGCCTCTTCCTCCTCCACAGTGAGGACGGGGGCTCTGGATGGTACTGTGGGGGAGTAAAGGAAGGCATTAGAGATGTAATGCCAAGGTTCTTCTGGTGACTCCCAGCGAGTTGGCATCTGCTGACACCTGCATCCATGCAGCATTGGTCTCTGGGAGGCCTCTTCCTCCCTGACCTAGGGAAGAGGACCTCCCTGTGGGCCCTAACCCCATCCAATAATGCCTGCAGTGAAGCCTCGTCGAATTTGAAGGCAGCTTGGGGTCTGGCACTGGCCACAGCTGCTGCAGGCTCCTCTGCCATCCTGTATGGTTCGTTTGGAAGCCTTCAGAGGATGCAGTACTTGCTAAGGACCTTGAAAGCACCACGAATGATGACATCATACTGTGGGGATTTCTGACTCGAATTGGACAATTAGCAAGGCTTCCCACATGCTGGGAATTAATTGGCCACTTGAGGGAAAATTGCGTGGAGCTGGCTGACACTTTTTTATGTGTGTCAGAAACCCCACATTCGGGGAAACCCAACCATTTCCCACACAAGCCGAAAATCGGGGCCTTTGTCTCAGTATTAACAATCAATTCCCATTTCAAAAGCTTGTGTGGTATTTACAAGTTTTGTGTTAACACTTCATTTTATCTCCGAAGCCTGTATTGACACAGCTTGTGTCGCCGAGGCTTTCCAGACTTTTAAACCCAGTATGTCATGTATTAATAATATCAGAAATCTGTTCATAGGATGGTGTATCTCTTGGAATATAGCTATTTCCTTTTACAATAGAAGCCAGTCTTCAGCCAATTCGATTCACTCCACGTGATATCAAGAAACGGCTGAGCGCACTGGATTACAGCAAAGGCTATGGGCCTCGACAACATCCTGGCTGTCGTACTGAAGACTTGTGCTCCAAAACTAGCTGTGCCTCTAGCTAAGCTTTTCCAGTATAGCGACAACACTGGCATCTATCCGACAATGTAGAAAACTGCCCAGGTATGTCCTGTCCACAAAATGCAGGACAAATCTAATCCGGCCAATTATCGCCCCATCAGTCTCCTCTCAATCATCAGCAAAGTGATAGAAGGTGTTGTCAACAGCGCTATCAAGCGGCACTAATAACCTGCTCACTGATGCTCAGTTTGGGTTCCGCCAGGACCACTCGGCTTCAGACCTCATTACAGCCTTGGTCCAGACGTGGACAAAGGAGCTAAATTCCAATGGTGAGGCGAGAGTGACTGCCCTTGACATCAAGGCAGCATTTGACCACGTGTGGCATCAAGGAGCCCGAGTAAAACTGAAGTCGATGGGAATCGGGGGGTGGGGTGGGGGGGGGGGGGACTCTCCACTGGCTGGAGTCATACCTAACACAAAGGAAGATGGTTGTGGTGGTTGCAGGTCAATCTTCACAGCCCCAGAACATCGCTGCAGGAGTTCTTCAGGGCAGTATCCAAGGCCCAACCATCTTCAGCTGCTTCATCAATGACCTTCCCTCCAACATAAGGTCAGAAATGGGGATGTTCGCTGATGACTGCACAGTGTTCAGTGCCATTCGCAACTCCTCAGATAATGAAGCAGTCTATGCCCGCATACAACAAGGCCTGGATGACATTCAGGCTTGGGCTGATAAGTGGCAGGTAACATTCACGCCACACAAATGCCAGGCAAGCGAGCGTCTAACCACCACCCTTTGACGTTCAACGGCATTACCATCGCTGAATCCCCCATCATCAACATCCTGGGGGTCACCATTGACCAGAAACATAACTGGACCAGCCACATAAATACTGTGGCTTGGTATTCTGCGGCGAGTGTCTCACCTCCTGACTCCCCAAAACCTTTCCACCATCTACAAGGCACAAGTAAGGAGTGTGATGGAATACTCGCCACTTGCCTGGATGAATGCAGCCCCAACAGTACACAAGAAGCTCGACATCATCCAGGACAAAGCAGCCTGCTTGATTGGCACCCCATACACCAACGTAAACATTCACTCCCTCCACCATCGGCGTACCGTGGCTGCAGTGTGTACCATATACAAGATGCACTGCAGCAACTCGCCAAGGCTTCTTCGGCAGCACCTCCCCCCAAGCCAACGACCTCTTCCACCTAGAAGGACAAGAGCAGCAGGCGCATGGGAACACCATCACCTCCAAGTTCCCTTCCAAGTCACACACATTCCTGAGTTAGAAATATATCGCCGATCCTTCATCGTCACTGGGTCAAAATCCTGGAACTCCCTCCCAAACAGCACTGAGGGAGCACCTTCACCACACGGACTGCAGCGGTTCAAGAAGGTGGCTCACTACCACCTTTTGAAGGGCAATTAGGGATGGGCAATAAATGCTGGCCTTGCCAGCAACCCACATCCCATGAACAAATAATAAATAAATAAAAATTACCCCAATCCCATGAGCCCTAATTTTGTTTAATAACCTCTTGTGTGGCACCTTATTGAATGCCTTCTGAAAATCCAAATACGCCACATCCACTGGTTTCCCCTTTATCTATTCTGCTAATTACAACCTCAAATTTCTCAAACATGATTTCCCTTTCATAAATCTGTGTTGACTCTGCCCAATCCTATTATTATTTTCTAAGTGCCCTGTTACCACATCCTTAATAATAGATTCTAGTATTTTCTCTATTACTGATGTCAGGCTTACTGGTCTGTAGTTCCCTGTTTTCTCTCTCTCTCCTTTCTTAAATAGTGAGGTTACATTTGCTACCTTCCAATCCGCAGGAACCGTTCTAGAATCTATGGAATTTTGGAAAATGATAACCAATGCATCCACTATCTCTATAGCCACCTCTTTCAAAACCCTAGGATGTAGGCCAACAGGTCCAGGGGATTTATCGGCTTTCAGTCCCATTAATTTCTCCAGTACTATCTTTTTACTAATACTAATTTCTTTCAGTTCCTCATTCTCGCTAGACCTTGGTTCTCCACTATTTCCGGAAAGTTTTTTGCTTCGTCTTCCGTGAAGACAGACACAAAGGGCTGGATGTTGCTCACCACGACGTGTTGAGGGCGGGACTGCTGCCTTCCGGGTTCTAGTCCCGCCCCCAGCGACGTCTGACGAACAGCCGCTATTTTGGCCTTGTTAAGCCCACCCTGCGGGCTTGCCGGCCAATTAAGGGAAAGCCGGTGTCGAATGACGTCAGTTGATGACGCTTCATCTGCCGGTTTTCTTAAACGCATATGCACCACACTTGTTTGACAGATGATTTGACAGTGTTTGACAGCATTGAGGTGCTGTCAAACACTGACGATCACTGTCCAAAGGTGAGCCCTTGCACCCAGGCTCTCCAATTACTCTCTCCTTCGGATAAAACAGTTGGCAGCTGCAGCTGAGATTGCAGAAGCCATCTGTCACTTCTCCTGATGAGATGAGGCTACACAATCACGTCACAGCTTGTCACCTGCAGAAACATCTAACCACATTAAAAATTACTTTCACAACATATCCTTACCTCTGATACTAACCAGTGTCCCATTGCATCCTTCACACCATTTCTGCGGCTGTCATCCAAACACCAACATAACAGACCCACAGCATGCCTCACTTACCCTGGCGGGGTTTCCTGACGTCGGGAAGCCCGCAGCAGCAGTTGAAAAATTGGAAAAAGCCTCTTAACTGCCTGTTAACTACTTGTTAAGTGGCTATAATCCTCTTGCTGCAAGGAGTCGGGTCCCTGTGCAAATCGGGGACCCGACTCTTGGGAAGATTGGTTGGAGGCGGTTTGGGGATTTTCCCAGCAGTCCCGCATCCAAACCCGCCTTCTCAGGGCTGGTAAAATCCAGCCCCAAGTATTTGTTTAATTTCTCTGCAATTTCCTTATTCCCCATTATAATTCTACCTATAAAAGCTTTGTAGATAACATAATTGATATTATTCACCTTGTAATCTCTTTTACTGCATTTTACATGTCCAATTTTAAGTTATTTTTCTCATTACTTTTGTTGTTTTCATTTCAAGATTTTAGATTTTGTTTGACCTTTTTGTGTTCATTTATTTTTATTTTTGTTTTAACATCCCATATGCATACATCATTTATCCTGACAGTGATGTACCAAAGGATCTCTCTCCCCTGTATAGGCCTGGAGATTGGGATGATCTATCTGCTGAGAAGGACCTAAATCCATTTAATCGTTTTAAGGGCATGAGTAAAAATCGCCAGTTGAAGGCACATGATTCTTTGGAAAACTGTTGTCCTGTCAAACAAAGTATGGAAGATGCATCTGATGAACTTTTTACTGAACTTACACCATCCCCAGTTAAAGAGGAAAGTGCTGCAGCTTCTGATAATTGTATTTATAGAAGTGTTGCTGAAGATATACTGTCAGAAGCCAGTACAACTAAGCCTGTCTTGCAAAGCCATGAATATTACAAAAATGATTCAACTACTGAAGAGAAACCTACAACTATGTCTGATCCAGTGGAGTGTAAGAAACATGACTTGCTTGTGAAAATTAGTGATTGCAATAACCAACAAACCATGCTTGAAAAAACTTTAACTGGGCAATTGTTGAAACTGTGCATTCATTCTTCTGAAAACCCATCTATAATGGTAGGTGTTCCTTTAGATGAGGGCAGTTCTGTGGACAATGAAGTTACCTGCAACAGTGATGACATTTCAACTACTAAAAGCAAAGGGACCTACCTAGAAAATGACTTGAGTAAAGGGAGCAAAACTCCCTCAGTGCAGGTGTATTCATCTGGTGTTGATCTAAACAACGACACTACAAACTCCTCTTTGAAGAAAGTAGTTGAAGAAGATAATTTGGAAGCTGGCTGTCAATCAGAATTGCAAGCTTTCTTTAACAAACTTAAAGGACCAATCGAAGGTAAATAGTAAATATTTCACTTTCGTTGGAATGATAGAATCACAGAATTTTACAGCAGATTATCTGGCTCATCATGCTTGTGCCAGCTCTCTGAAAGAGCTTTACACTTGGTTCCATTCCTGGCCTTTCTTCATATCCTATTAAAATTTTCCTTTAATATTTGCTCCTTTCCGTTTTAAAAGCTATTTATGGATTCCACTTCTGCCACTGTTTCTGGTAGGGCAACCATCAAGGAGGACTGTAAAATATTTCAGGAGGACATAGACAGATTAGTGCAGTGGACAGTTGGGTAAAAGATGCAATGTATTATGGACAAGCGTGAGATGCATTTTGGGAGGACTAACAACAAATGGGAGTACATACAATGGAACGATGCTGAAGGGTGTGCAGGAACCAAGACACTAGGGGGTGCAAATGCATAATTTCTTGAAAGTGTGAGTGTAGTAATATATAAAGGTTAAGAAGAGATTTAACATGTGCTCAAAATTTATGAAGGGTTTTGATGAAGTAAATTGGGAGGACTATTTCCACTGGTTGGTGAGTTGGTAACTAGAGGGTATAAATTTAAAATCATCACTAAAGGAAGATTAGGAGAAATTTTTACACAGAAGGTTGTTGGACCATGTAATGCCCTATCAGACATAGTGATGGAAGCAGAATCCATAATTATCTTTTAAAAGGGAAGTGGATAAGAAGAAAGAAAATTTAAAAGGGTGTGGGCAGGGGCGTGATAGGCTGAATAGTGCCCTTCTGTGCTGTAAAATTCTATATTAAAGGCATTAAAAAAAGGTCAACAGTGTTTTGGGTTTTATAAGTAGGGGAATAGAGTACAAGAGCAAAGAGGTCATGATAAATTTGTACAAGGCAATGATTAGGGCACAGTAGAGTACTGTGTGCAGTTTTTGGGTGCCCCCTTATAGAAAGGACAGTAAAGCCATAGAGAGAATACAGCATAGATTTATCAGGGATAAGGAAAGTATAGTTATGAGGAAAGACCTGATGCACTGGATCGATATTTATTGGAGCTGAACAGCCTAAGAGCATATTCAAGACATTCTTAAAATGATGAAGGGTTTTGATGAGTTGAATATGGAAAGACTATGGGCTAGAAATTCAGTAGGCTTTGCGCCCAGTTTTCGCCCAAAGAGGGCTTTTGCGCCACTTGCTGAGATTGCGCCGATATTCAGCGCTGCGGTAATGGCGGCGTTAGCCAGTAGCGCTGCGCCGCCACCGATGACGTCATCGGTGTGCGCAGTGCCCCGCTACCGGCCCGACCGCCATATTTAGTTGTGGTCGCCTCTTCCGCAGCGGCCGCAAACAGCGATCTGAAAACGGGGCCGTCCTGCAGCCTTAGTGGGGCGAGTTAAGGCGGAGGTGCGGCGGCCGCCTGCCCGCACCTCCTTCCCCGGCCTCTTTTCCCCCCCCCCCCCGCGGCATTGCCGGCTGTTTTCCGGGAGCCCGGCACTTCTCCGTGGTGCCGGGCTCATTTGCCGGCACTAGCGAGCGGCGATCTCGCTGTTGCAGGCACCTCCCCCTTAAGAGAGGGAGGAAGGCCTGCAGCACCGCAGCGGGTGGCGCTGCGGCACCTAGCGCGCCGAAATTCAGTTTCAGCGCCCCAAGCGGGGGCGGCCACACCCTTGAATAGCGGCCGGCTTCGACTTGGGGCACTGAAACTGAATTTCCGGCGGGCGCAAGTGGCTCCGCGCGCAGCGGTAACTTCTGGGTGCAAGCGAGCTGGCGGGCCCAAACTGAATTTCTAGGCCTATTTCTCTGGTTGGGGAGTCTGTGATGAGGGGTCATCAAATTAAAATAATCAGTAAGAGTGAGGAGAGAGGTTAGGGAAAATGTATTTACACGAGATCTGTTGGAGCATGGTGGAATCCTTTGCTGGAGGGAGAAGTTGAGGCAGAGACCACTATATTTTAAGGGACAAGTAGATTCAAAATTGAAGCAGAGAGAAATAGAAAGCTATGAGAAGAGACCGGGACAGTGGGATTAGTTTTAGATTGCTCTGGCAAAGAGCTAGCCCAGACAAGATGGTCTCAATTTCCACCATCTGTGCTGTCAAGGTTTTATATCTTAACACTGCTCTAAGTAAAATAGATAAATAATTCTCCTAACCTCTCTCTTTGTTCTTAGAATTATGCGCTCCAGTTACAGACTCACTGACCAGTGGAAATAGTTTTCAATTTCAATTTCAATTTCAATTTCAATTTTATTGGTCACATAACTAAATACAAGAAGTGTAATCTAGTCAGTGAAATGCTTTTTTCTTGACGAGTCGAGAGCACCAAGCAGCAAGAACACTTAGCTGCCTGGTACGCACGGAGCTCGCAAGGACGGCAGCCATCTTCATCGGCGCCATCACAAAAAAACACATACCGACATATACACGCATACATACTTTAAATATAAATAAAGCAGACATAAAATAAATAAAAGACATAAAAAGACAGCACATAAAATGAACAAGCAATAATGTAAAAAAAGTAATTTCTACAGTAATTACATTGATATTTCTACCCAGGCTTCTAGAATAATCTCTGGTTACAGGGTGGCCGCACTGGGAGAGCATCGTGAGGAACTCGCAACTTATAATTAAATAAATTTAATTAATTAATTAATAAAATAAAATAAATAAAGTGCCCCCTCAGTCTTTCTCGATGTTTCTATCTTGGTCTCTCTCGATGTTCTCTCTCTCTCTCTCTCTCTCTCTCTCTCTCTCTCTCTCTCTCTCTCTATGTTTCCTCTCAGTTTTTCTCGATGTTTCCCCTCGGTTTCGTCCACACACCTGGCCTGCACATTACCCCTGGCTGTCCAACTTGGCATCCTGGTAACCGGGTTCCGCTCCAGCTCTCATCCTTCAAACTGTCACTCCAGCTCTCGACCTTCAATCTGTCACTCCAGCTCTCGACCTTCAATCTGTCACTCCAGCTCTCGACCTTCAAACTGTCACTCCAGCTCTCATCCTTCAAACTGTCACTCCAGCTCTCGACCTTCAATCTGTCACTCCAGCTCTCGACCTTCAATCTGTCACTCCAGCTCTCGACCTTCAAACTGTCACTCCAGCTCTCGTCTTTCAAACTGTCACTCCAGCTCTCGACCTTCAAACTGTCTCTCCAGCTCTCGTCTTTCAAACTGTAACTCCAGCTCTCGACCTTCAAACTGTCTCTCTAGCTCTCGACCTTCAAAGTTTTTGCTATTTGCCTGATCAAAATCTCTCATAATTTGATCACCTTTATCAGATCTTATCATGACAACAATTTGCATTTTATGTGGTGCCTTTCATGTAGAAAAAACATCCCAAGGTGCTTCACAGAAGTGCAAGAGGAAATGAGTGCCGAGCCGAAGGAGGAGATGTTAGGGATGACCAAAAGAGGTGGGTTTTAGAGGGAGTCTAGTGAAAAGAGTGTAAGGGTGATTAGAAACCAGTGTTACCTGATTTACTGTGTTCTATCTCATTTCAATAGCCCATTCCAATTACAATAGCCCATTTATATCAATAAGGAACAAGACCTTCCTTTGCACTATCTTTTTTTTAAAAATATTTTCAGACATGCTTCCATCAAAGGAGGAGAAAAGTAAGAAACCACCCATGTTCCTCTGCATTAAAGTTGGAAAACCTATGCGAAAGTCATTTATATCATATAGCATGACTACTATGCATCAATATGTGAAGAGAGGGAAGCAGCCCGAGTATTGGTTTGCAGTTCCACAAGAAAGGTGAGCTCTTGAATGTTTAGGTATTTTATAGGTTAATGCTGCAGTGTCTGATTGTTTTTCTAACAAATGAGTACTTGCCTTATTTTAATCACAAACTTTTGCAGCATTTTGAAATCATGTTTCAGTATATTTTCTAAATTTGTTTAGGAGCTAAAGACAACAACAGCAATTTGTAATGCAGGGAAAAGTCCCAAAGTGCTTCACAAAGGTGTTAGCAACAAAATGGATCTAAAGAGGAAAAAGAGTTGGGTTTTGGGAGGGAATTTCAGGCTGTAGATCATCTCATTATTAAGACATTAGAGTCATCAGGACAGAAGATGATTTATGGATGAAGACGGCCATTGGAACGATCTTGATCCATCCATCCTAAAACAATCAAAGTCCCCAACGCTGCCCCCATCCCCCACCCATTACAGGTTCCAATTGTTTCTTAAATGATAGCAAAATACTGCTGATGCTGGAAATCCGAAATAACAACAGAAAATGCTGGAAAAACTCAGCAGGCCAGGCAACATCCGTGGAGAGAGAAATAGAGTCAACGTTTCGGGTCGAAACCCTTCTACAGGGTTTCAACCCGAAACGTTGACTCTATTTCTCTTTCCACGGATGTTGCCTGGCCTGCTGAGTTTTTCCAGCATTTTTTGTTGTTTCTTAAATGATCCCAGGGTTTTCACCTTTACAACTGTGTTTGGGAGTCTGCTCCATGTATTGATCACTCTCATGTGTGAAGAATGATTTCCTGATATTGATCCTAAATTTCCTTTTTACTAGTTTAAGTATGTGTCCCTTGGTGCTGCTCTTGCACCTTAATTTAAAGTAGTATTCCGGATACCTTTTCCACACCTTTAACTATTTCTATAAGGTCACCTCACAGCACCTCATTTCCAGGCCAAAAAGCCTAAGGGGGAAAAATTGAGTCGCGCGCAAAAAAATTAGCGCTCCCGCGGCCGAAATTCATCAGTAGCACCCCAAGAGGGAAGCAGGACGCTACTGGAAGTGCCCCGCCTCCCTCTTGGGGCGCTGCGAGGGAATATTGCGACACGCTGTGCCGCGGTACTGCAGGCCTTCCTCTCCTTAAAGGGGAGGGGCCTTGTGCAACGCGTCCCGGGGCCCAGCTGGGCCACCCGGGATCAGAGTGCCGGCAAAAGAGCCTGGCACTCGAGAAGCACCGGGCTCAAGGAGCGCAGCCGGCACTCCGCGGGGGGGCTTCTCAGAAGGCCGGGAACAGCAACGGGGGCAGGTGCTGGCAGGCGGCCAGCAACAAAAATGGCCGCCCGGCACCTCGCCTTTAATTAGCGCCGCCCCGGCTGCAGGTAGGCCCCCCTGACCCTGTCGGACATAGTGTCTGGTGGTAAGTCAGGGGGCGCTACCGAAGATTGCGGGCGAGGCGCTGCGCACGGCGATGACATCATCGCCAGCAGTGCACGGCGCTAACGGTTACCGCTGCCGCTAACCTCCCGCTGAATTTTGCGGGAGGAGCTGGCGGCGCCGTACCCAGGCACTAGTTGCTTTGCGCCCAGGAGGTGCAAAGTAACCAAATTTTTCCCCCTAAGTTTCTCCAGTCTTTTTAGCTCCAGATCTTTTGGTATTGAATATCAGCCTCGCGGCTCTTCTCAATGCGCTTCCAGCTCTTGAATTTCTACTTTGTATCCTGACAATAAGAATTGGATGCAGTAGTCAATATATGGTCTGGCCAGAGCACTGTACTGTTTGAATCACAACTTTTTCTAACTTATGTTCTACTGTTTTGGCTATGTTGTTCAACTATTTGCATTGTTGATTGCTCCTTTGCATTGGTTGGACATGTTTAGTGTCAAGTTTATTACGGCTCGTAGGTCTCGTTCAGCTTCAACCTTTGTTATTTCAACAACATTCTGAAGATGGTCACAATTTCTAATGGAATTCAGTGCTGTGCAGTCTGTTCATGCAGCTGACCTCTACTTTTATCCTTGTTTTTTCTGACAGTCCAAGCTGGACCTTTGAACAAAAAATATAGCTGAGTAGTCTAAGTACATAAACCATCTGGCATTGGATTGATTTTCTGTATAAAACATTGACTAAAGAATTAATAGTATTAAGGATATTTTTCCACAGTGAATAGACATTTTGAAAAAAAGAATTATTAGGCTTTTTTTTTACTGGCTTTTTTTGCATATAAAAAAAGAAAGACTTGCATTTATATTGCGCCTTTCATGACCACCGGACGCCCCAAAGCGCTTTACAGCCAATGAAGTACTTTTTGAAGTGTGGTCACTGTTGTAATGTAGGAAATGCGGCAGCCAATTTGCACACAGCAAGCTCCCACAAACAGCAATGTGATAATGACCAGATAATCTATTTTTAGTGATGTTGGTTGAGGGATAAATATTGGCCAGGACACCGGGGATATCTCCCCTGCTCTTCTTCAAAATAGTGCCATGTGACGGGGCCTTGGTTTAACATCTCATCCGAAAGACGGCACCTCCGACAGTGCAGCACTCCCTCAGTACTTACACTGGAGTGTCAGCCTAGATTTTTGTGCTCAAGTCTCTGGAGTGGGACTTGAACCCACAAACTTTCTGACTTAGAGGCGAGAGGGCCACCCACTGAGCCACAGTCGACACTCTTTTGTGCTTAAAATTATGAAACAGGCTAGAGTCAGCTCTATCCAATTATCTGCATTCTTTCTCAACACATAATTGGGTTTGATTAACAACAATTTTCATGCTCACATGCACTGCATGCATATGTAGGTGCAAGAATGATGCACGCACTGTCTTGAGCACACTTGCTCGCTTACCATTTTTCACAGTAGCCCAATTCGTACTAGGTAGAGAATGATCTGATTCTGCATATTGCTATTCGAGTTTAGCATATTAGTTAATTACCATTTTTAACTAAAAAGACCAGTTAAGCTACTATTGGGGTGGATCCAACAATTAACTTAAATATACATGTTCTGATACTTCAAACTCCCAGGCAGCAAAATTTGGTTCTAAAATGGCGTACGTGGCACGCGCGCATTCTTCTGGTGCGGGCGGCGCTGGACGCCATCTTGGGAGTAGGGCGTTAGCGCGGGAGCAGGGAGCGTGCATTGGAAGTATGCAGAGTAGGCAAATCATGACATCAATCAGCGTGCAATGCTGATTTGACGCCCTACCCAAGATGGTGATTTTTGGAGTTCAATGCTCCAGCTAATACCCTCTCTTAAGCTCGCACAGCTGGACACTTGTTCAGCAGCAGGAAGGACCACCCACTAGTGCTATTTAAAGGGATCATCAACTACTTGCAGGTTAGTTGCTGATTGATTTCTGCTGTCTGTTGCTGAATTTGTAGAAGCGTTTGGTGGTTTGTATAGTTAAAATTGCTAAAGTCTACGGGGAGTGGTGTGGCAGGTGCTGAAGGACTTTATCCTGACTTCAAGAATTCTGCACAGACCACTTGCTCCAAAACATGGGTGCAGAAGTAGGCATTCCACATAGCCTACAGCATGACTGGGAGAATGAGCAGAGGCAATACAGTGCCGAACAAGCTGCTGGCAGAGGGAAGAGTGGGGAGAAGGGTTTTCAGCAGGAGGCCATATCCACCCAGGGTGTTCAGTGAGCAATACTCCTACCTGGACCTCAGCAAGGAACAGTTTGTCAGATGTCTGTGCTTCACCAAGGACGTCCTCACTGAAATCTGCCACCTGCTGCAGCCACAACTGCAACCTCCAAGCAGGGCGAGGACCACATTCCCAGTAGCTGTGAAGGTCACAGACTTTAAACTTTTATGCGTCGGGATCCTTCCAGGCTGGAGCAGGAGATATTTGCAACATCTCCCAGTTTGCTGTCCACTGTTGCTTAAGGGAGGTAACTGAGGCTCTGTATTTGAAGAGAGCTGAATACATTTCCTTCTTTCTGGCCAGAGAACAGCAGACGGAGCGACATGTGGCTTTGTGAGGATTGCAGGCTTCCCCATGGTACAGGATGCCATTGATTGCACGCACGTCGCTTTGCGTGCGCTGGATGTGGACTCTTGAGATGTACTGCAAACAAAAGGGATTCCACTCCCTCAATGTCCAGCTGGTGTGCGACCATACTCAGCGAAACATGCAGGTCAATGCTCAGTACCCTGGCAGCAGTCATGATGCCTTCATTTTGCAGTAGTCCGCTGTTCCATCTGCATTTGAGCCACCACGACAAACCAAAGGGTGACTACTGGGAGACGAGGGTTATCCATTAACAGTATGGCTCATGATTCTAGTGCGCAACCCACACATACATGGGCAATATTCATACAAGAAAACCATGCTGCCACATGCAATATCATCGAGCAGACTATTGGCATGCTGAAGCAAGGCTTCCGCTGCCTGGACTGCTCTGGAGGAGCCCTGCAGTACTCGGCAGAGTGTGTGTCAAGATTCATGGTGGTCTGCTGCATGCTGCACAACCTCGCCATCAAGAGGGCACAGCGCTTGCCACCGGCCATATGGCGATCAGCTGAGGAGCAGGAGGAGGGGTAGGAGGAGGTAGAGGGGGAAAAGGAAGGGAGGAGGCAACCCAGACCGCCCCTTTCTGACCGGGCTGTTCGTGACTAACTCATCCTGCTGCGATACCAGTAAACACAACTCTAATTTCACATTCAACAACAGCCTCGCACCTTACCGTCCTTCTGTCCAAGACCATCGCAGCGTTCGCTTGGCCATAATGCAAAAATAAAAGCCAACACACAATAAACATTCCAAACCAAATTTCTAAATGAACTTATGTCATATTGCATACAAACGTAAACTAATCACACTTGTGCACTTCCTTAGTGCCTGTCTTCCGTGTGCCTTATTCTGTCCCATTGCTCCTACGCAGTGCTACCCCAGTGTCTGCAGCATAGCTGGTGGAAGGCTGCTGACTTTCAGTGGAGGAGATTGTAGATGCCCTTGGAGGATGACCTCAAGCAGCTCTGTGCCTAGAAGGCCCGGCTTTAGACTGCACCATCTTGGCGTAGACGGCAGCAGTCTGGGCTGGCTGGCTGACGGGCAACAGCAAGGGCACTGGCAGCGTGGCAGTGGTGGGAGGACGAATGCTGTCATCCTGAGTGAGGACAGCAGGTTTGTGCTCCATGGAGCCACTGCCATGCCCCTGGGCAGTGCCTCAGCAATCCTAGTAATTTGTTGGAGGACAGATTGCTGGACTGCTGTGACACCCTGCAATCCCCTTTGAACATAGTAACCGCAGCCACGATGACAGCAGTCTGAGCTTGCATGGCAGCACTGAGTTGTTTGGTGGCTTCTGCTTGTACTGCAATGGAAGCTGAGACATCAGCCGTCAAACGCTGCATCCTGGTTGGGTCCGCAAGTGTACAAATGGAATTGGCCATCACTTTCATGCTGAAAAGATGTAATAGCAGAGCACTTGGAAAACAGTGACAGGATCGGACAAAGTCAACATGGTTTTACGAAAGGTAAATCATGCTTGACTAATCTGGAATTTTTTGAGGATGTAACTGGTAGAATAGATAAGGGAGAACCAGTGGATGTGGTGTATTTGGACTTTCAGAAGGCTTTCGATAAGATCCCGCATAAGAGATTAGTGTGTAAAGTTAAAGCACATGGGATTGGGGGTAAGGTACTGCCTTGGATAGAGAACTGGTTGGCAGACGGGAAGCAGAGTTGGAATAAACGGGTCTTTTTCCGAGTGGCAGGCAGTGACTAATGGGGTACCGCAGGAATCAGTGCTAGGACCCCAGCTATTCACAATATATATTAATGATCTAGACGAGGGGACTAGATGTAATATCTCCAAGTTTGCAGATGACACAAAGCTGGGTGGGCGTGTGTACTGTGAGGAGGATGCAGAGAAAGTCCAGCATGATTTGGATAGGTTGGGTGATTGGGCAGATGCATGGCAGATGCAGTATAATGTGGATAAATGCGAGGTTATCCACTTAGGTGGCAAAAACAGGAAGGCAGATTATTATCTGAGCGGCAATAGATTGGGAGAAGGGAAAGTGCAACGAGACCTGGGTGCCCTTGTGCACCAGTCGCTGAAGGTAAACATGCAGGTACAGCAGGTGGTTAAGAAGGCAAATGGTATGTTGGCCTTCGTAGCGAGAGAGTTCGAGTACAGGAGCAAGGATGTCTTGCTGCAGTTGTACAGGGCCTTGGTGAGACCACACCTTGAGTATTGTGTGCAGTTTTGGTCGCCTTATCTGAGGAAGGATGTTCTTGCCATGGCGAGAGTGCAGCGAAGATTCACCAGACTGATACCTGGGCTGGCAGGAATGACATATGAGGAGAGATTGGGTCGATTAGGTTTATATTCGCTAGAGTTTAGAAGAATGAGAGGGGATCTCATTGAAACTTGTAAAATTCTAACAGGACTAGATGCAAGAAGGATGTTCCCGATGGTCAGGGAGTCCAGAACCAGGGGTCACAGTCTAAGGATAAGAGGTAAGCCATTTAGGACTGAGATGAGGAGGAATTTCTTCACCCAGAGAGTGGTGAACCTGTGGAATTCTCTACCACAGAAGGCAGTTGAGGCCAATTCATTAAATATATTCAAGAAGAAGTTCGATATATTTCTTAAGGCTAAGGGGATCAAGGGATATGGGGAGAAAGCAGGGGCAGGGTACTGAATTTGGATGATCAGCCATGATCTCATTAAATGGCGGAGCGGGCTCGAGGGGCAGAGTGGCCTACTCCTGCTCCTATCTTCTATGTATATCTATATATATATCTATGAAAGGATGGGTTCAAGCTCTGCGCCAGGCCCTGTTAGTGCCGGGCTGCCCACAGCTCCTTGACATTGCACTCAGGCTTTCTGGCACGCATGCAATTGCACCAAGCACTAAGTTGTGTATACCCATCAGCCGCCTTCTGCAGCCTGCCCCATCAAAGTGCACATCTGAGTCCTGTGCAGTAGAATTCGTGTGCGACCTCATCGTGTGGGGAGCTGGCACCTGCGCTAACCTTGCCCCCCTGCCTTGGCTGCAGGCCACTCGTGCATGGTGTCTCACCACGTGCAGATCCTGTGCCTAAGCTATCCTTCTAAAGTACGCGGAGTTTCAGTATCTAAGCTGGAGGCTGCAGGTGTGAAATCAAGTGACGGTGCTGTGTCTTCATCATCACTGCCTCCTTCCTCTTCCAGTTCTTGCTCCTCCACCACTTCCTGGCCAGGTTGCAGTTCTTGGATATCTGAAATGAAAAGGGCACAAGGGTAGGGTTGGGGGAGTGGTGGGAAAGCAAGAGGTGCATGCTTACAGCATCTGTGCCTTGTAAATCAGAAGAAATTGTGGGATGAGGGGGAAATGGGATGTGAAAAGGAGGATTAGGTATGAGGATACCGTCCTCAATTGTTTCGGCCCCACACCTGACCACGGGCTCAGCGATGGCCACTCGGCCACTGTCTCCTCCATCAGGTTAAGTTCATGCAGCCATTTTGTCCCCTGCCGGTTAGCTCCTGCTGCCTACGGTTATGTGCCAACGTGTCCTGCAAGAGAGAAGGAAGTGTGTCAGTGAGTGAGGTGCAATGTGTTTGAGTGATGTGCCTGTCATGGTTGAATAGCTGACTGTGTGCAAACTGTGAGATGTGGGTATGAGGCTTGCAGCAGTGCTAAAGCGTGAGTGTGAGGTGAAGCTATGAATGTGAGGTATGAATCCTCTTTGATAGAGATTGTTGGTAGGTGATTGATGGGGGTGTGGTGCATTGAGCAGTGTGTGAGGCTAGTGGTACAGTTGGGATATGGCATTTGAAGATGAATTCACTCACCTTGACCACTCGTGTGACATCATTGATCTTTTTGCAGCACTACATCCAGGTCCTCGGGACTTGACTTCTGGCATTGACCGTCGCGGCCAGCTGCTGCCACTGCCTTCAGAGTTTGTCTGCCGGGGCTCCTGACCCCTTATGAATAGAGGACCTCTCGCCTCCTGTCCACCTCCTCCACCAAGGCCCTATGCAGTGTCGGAGAACCTTGGAGCATGCTCTCTCCCTGTTACACCATTATTCAGTGTACTTGCAGGTCAGACACTCTTCCCCAGTCATTTTCAGCACCTGCTCCCATCAGAATGCACCTCCCCTTTAAGAGGTGTAGGCTGGCTTTAACTAGTGTAGGCTAGTTTTAAGTGGTGCTAGCCTCACATGAACTTGGGCCCCCTGCTGAGGCATTTAGCCACTCAACAGCGCATTTAGCGCTGGCTCAACACTGCAATCATTTAAATTAGCCGTTTTGAGAGGCTATCGAATTTAGTCCCCCCGATGTTCTGTTACCTTCAAGGAGGACGATTTCTAGTTTCTTATCCGTGCAATGAACAAATAGAGTTAGCATGCTGTGCTGACTGTGTCCAGCCAAACCACATACTGTTATGCAGTAGAGACCGTGTTTAATCAAACATCATTTATCTGAACTGACAGTTATTTTAGCTGGACATCTTGGGTTGTGTTTTATGTATAGTTATTTTACACTGTATACAAGTTTACATGCTGATTTAATACTGTAGTATGACTTGGAATGAATTCCATCATCTAAACTGTTGACTTACTGAGAAGAGCTACCTCAGCATTCCACTATATTGTCATATCACTGCACACCTGTGTAAAATGATGGATGTTCTGAATGACCTGTTATGTCTGGCAAGTGTCTTCCTCCCCAACATGTCCTGGAGGTGTAATAGGGTGATGGAGGGGGGAATCGGCACATGCTCACAGTCATGGATGTGTAAAGCGAACCCGTGGAGGACCTACCACAGATCCTCCTCCTAACCCTCCAATCCTGTAACTCAGCAGCACCTGTAAAATTTTAATATTTGGTGCCTGCTCTTTGTTTTGTCGTCATCTTCGTTCTTCTCCAAGATGCTGAAGGGGCTCAGGGTGACCCTCTAGGGGAACTGAAGATGGAGACATGAGAATATTTTTGCAAGTTGATTTTGGCCTATATGTGACTGTCCACCTAATAGAAAATCAGTAATGTATTTATTTCAAGCACAATAAGCCATATCAACACAGGATTTGAGGCTTAAAAAAATCCTAAATATTTTATTGGTAAATCTAGTATAAAACCTTATGAACATTTGCTATGATCATCATTCATTAGTAACTTTGAAAAAGTAGTAGGCAATGTAAGAATCAAAAGACATGGGGTATGTACTGGCTCTTTTGCTGAGAATTTATCCATTTCTTTTCGAAGCAAGTCTAAATGATTTTGGTAGACAGGTTACCTGAGCTGGACACTGCAGAACGTTGTTTTTATTTATTGAGTGCTTGTTTAAATTCAACCACATGTTGTAAACCAGTAATATCTTTCAAGCCTTGTACATCTCTTTGAAAGTTTCAGAGATAAGAATTGACCAGGCCTTTCAATAGACTTCTCTGGTAGACAATGCAGTTCTGCTGCCAAAAAATAGCTTAATCAATGTGATGTGTTGCTTCACTAAACCAACTCCGTTCTGCTGACAAACTATTGTACATTTTCTGACCGATTATAAGCCTGACTGGAAGTGGGACATTACACAAGTCAAACTTGCTTAATCTGTAGTGCACTGACCCTGTGCAAGTATCCAGGTTCAATCTTTTTTTATTAGATTAGGTAGAGACAGACGATTTGCAGTGGTTGAAGGGTCTAGAATGAGGGGACATGGATATGAAATTAAATGCAAGACATTTAGGACAGAGAGCAGGAGAATTTTTTTTTGAGGTTTGTGACGATGTGGAATGCATTACCGGAGTTAATGATTGAAGCAGAGACTGTACCTATATTTAAGAATAGGTTAGATAATTGGTTAGAAGGAAAGGGGAAATAAAAGGATATGGGGATAGGGGATTAAGACTACTGTGTGGAGAATAAACTGACTGTTGGGCTGAACGGCGTGTTTCCATTGTATGTAGAAGTGGCGTAAGGAGGGGCTCGTTTTTCAGCACCATGTCTCAGGCCCCCAAGAAGACATGGGGGAGTGGGCATGCAGTGGGGGGGGAGGTGACAAAGTATGAATGCCAGTACCACAACATTTCGCACCTGGAAGCAGTGCAGAAAAAAATCCAGTGACCTTACAAGGTCAGCCAATGTAGGAGAACCCACAATTACTTTTTACTATAATAGTGTACCAAGCTTACAATTACCTCCCTTTCACACTGTGCTGAAGTACTTTCCAACCTTGCTACAAATGTCCATAACACTGAGGTGTCCTTTACACTCACAGCAAATTTTCTTTCACTCACATCCTTGCAGGCATTCAGCCCATTATCGAAGAAGAGCAGGGAGTTTCCACGGCGTCCTGGCCAATATGTATCCCTCAACCAACATCATTAAAACAGATCACATTGCTGTTGTGGGACCTTGCTGTGCAGATTTGGCTGCTGCGTTTCCTACATTACAACAGTAACCGCACTTCAAAAGTACTTCATTGGTTGTAAAGCGCTTTAGGACATCCTGAGGTTACGAAAGGAGCTTTCAGTTCCCTCTGACAAATGTTTTGCAGAGTTCCTGTGATCATAGATGTTTTTGAGAAGTTTGGAGGGTTTCAAATGAACATCAGGTTGGGGGACCACCATCTATGTTTTCAATAGGACATTGGATGTGGAAGACAATCACCATCCACGGCAACAACATCGAGAGAGAGGTGGACAGCAGGGAGCGGAGCAGAGTCGGGGGACAGCAGGGAGCGGAGCAGAGTCGGGGGGCAGCAGGGAGCGGAGCAGAGTCGGGGGGCAGCAGGGAGCGGAGCAGAGTCGGGGGGCAGCAGGGAGCGGAGCAGAGTCTGGGGACAGCAGGGAGCAGAGTCTGGGGACAGCAGGGAGCGGAGCAGAGTCTGGGGACAGCAGGGAGCGGAGCAGAGTCGGGGGGCAGCAGGGAGCGGAGCAGAGTCTGGGGGCAGCAGGGAGCGGAGCAGAGTCTGGGGACAGCAGGGAGCGGAGCAGAGTCTGGGGACAGCAGGGAGCGGAGCAGAGTCGGGGGCAGCAGGGAGCGGAGCAGAGTCGGGGGGCAGCAGGGAGCGGAGCAGAGTCGGGGGACAGCAGGGAGCGGAGCAGAGTCGGGGGACAGCAGGGAGCGGAGCAGAGTCGGGGGACAGCAGGGAGCGGAGCAGAGTCGGGGGACAGCAGGGAGCGGAGCAGAGTCGGGGGACAGCAGGGAGCGGAGCAGAGTCGGGGGACAGCAGGGAGCGGAGCAGAGTCGGGGGACAGCAGGGAGCGGAGCAGAGTCGGGGGACAGCAGGGAGCGGAGCAGAGTCGGGGGACAGCAGGGAGCGGAGCAGAGTCGGGGGACAGCAGGGAGCGGAGCAGAGTCGGGGGACAGCAGGGAGCGGAGCAGAGTCGGGGGACAGCAGGGAGCGGAGCAGAGTCGGGGGACAGCAGGGAGCGGAGCAGAGTCGGGGGACAGCAGGGAGCGGAGCAGAGTCGGGGGACAGCAGGGAGCGGAGCAGAGTCGGGGGACAGCAGGGAGCGGAGCAGAGTCGGGGGACAGCAGGGAGCGGAGCAGAGTCGGGGGACTACCCATGTGAGGGGGTCTACAGGCAGAGGCTCAGTTTCCTTGATCTATCTGAAGAACAGTGCTTCCGCAGGCTCAGATGGACACGGCAGGTGGTCGCAGACATCTGCAGCCTCCTTCAAAAAGAGCTGCTCCCTGCTGGACCTGCTGCCTACATATTGCACATCGCTGTGATAGTCACCACTGCCCTCAATTTCTTTGCCTTTGGCTCCTTCCAGTGCGCCAGCAGAGACATTTTGAGGGTACCTCAGTTGGCTGCACATAAATGTATAAGGCAAAAGCAAAATACTACGGATGCTGGAAATCTGAAATAAAAACAGAAAATGCTGGAAATACTCAGCCGGTCAGGCAGCATCTGTGGAGAGAGAAACAAAGTTAACGTTTCAGGTCGATGACCCTTCGTCAGAACTGGAAAAAGCTGGAGATGGAACAGGTTTTTAAGCAAGTGTAGGGGCAGGGAAAGGGGGGAGGGAAGGAAAGAACAAAAGGGAAGGTCTGTGATAGGATGGAAGGCAGGAGAGATTAAGAGACAAAAGGGATGATGCTGCAAGGCAAAAGGAGATGGTAATGGGACAAGTTAAGAAAAGATGGCTCTAGATGAAGTGTAAATGGCACTGGTAGCATGAAAGACGGCTGCCATGTGAGAGAAAAAAAATGGAAATAAAAGATAGGGGCAGAGGTTATGGTCTGAAATTGTTGAACTCGATGTTGAGTCCAGAAGGCTGTAAAGTGCCTAATCGAAAGATGAGGTGCTGTTCCTCGAGCTTACGTTGAGCTTCCTTGGAACAGTGTAAGAGGCCGAGGACAGTGAGGTCTGAGTGGGAATGGGGCGGTGAATTAAAGTGACAGGCGACTGGAAGCTCGGGGTCACCCTTACGGACTGAACGGAGGTGTTCCACAAAGCAGTCACCCAATCTGCGTTTGGCCTCCCCAATGTAGAGGAGACCACATCGTGAGCAGCAAATACAATATACTAAATTGCAAGAAGTACAAGTAAATCGCTGTTGCACCTGGAAGGGGTGTTTGGGGCCCTGGACAATGGGAAGGGAGGAGGTAAAAGGGCATGTGTTGCATCTCCTGCGCTTACACGGGAAGGTGCCAGGCGAAGGGAAAGGCGTGTTGGGGTGATAGAGGTGTGGACCAGGGTGTCGCGGAGGGAGCGGTCCCTTTGGAATGCTGAAAGGGGAGGTGAGGGGGATGATGTGTTTGGTGGTGGGATCACGCTGGAGGTGGCGGAAATGGCTGAGGATGATCTGTTGAATGTGGAGGCTGGTGGGGTGAAAGGTGAGGACAAGGGGAACCCTATTGTGGTTCCGGGAGGGAGGGGAAGGGGTGAGAGCAGAAGTGCGGGAAATAGAACGGACACGGTCAAGGGCCATGCCAACCACAGTAGAGGGGAATCCTCGGTTGAAGGAAAAGGAAGACATGTCAGAAGCACTAGTATGGAAGGTGGCATCGTCAGAGCAGATGCGATAGAGAAACTGAGAGAATGGAATATTCTCTTCTTAGGCAGTCCCTCGGAACCGAGGATGACTTGCTTCCATACTAAAAATGAGTTCTCAGGTGACTGATGAGTCCAATGCAGGACCTACAGTCTCTGTCACAGATGGGGCAGACCGTGGTTGAAGGGGCGGGTGGTTGGGTTGCTTGGGTTGATATGTGCTCCTTCCGCTGTTTGCGCTTGGCTTCCGCTTGCTCCCGGTGAAGAGACTCTAGGTGTTCGGTGCCTTCCCGGATGCTTCTCCTCCACTTTGTGCGGTCTTGGGCCAGGGATTCCCAGGTGTCGGTGGAAATGTTGCACTTTTTCAAGGAGGCTTTGAGGGTGTCCTTGAAGCATTTCCTCTGCCCAGCTGGGGCTCTCTTGCCATGTCAGAGCGCCGAGTAGAGCGCTTGTTTTGGGAGCCTCGTATCGGGCATGCGGACGATGTGACCTGTCCATCGGAGCTGATTGAGCGTGGTCAAAGCTTCGATGCTGGGGATGTTGGCCTGAGCAAGATCACTGACGTTGGTGCGCCTACCCTGCCAATAGATTTGCAGGATCTTGCGGCGGCAGCGTTGGTGGTACCTCTCCAGTGCTTTGAGGTGCCTGCTGTACATGGTCCATGTCTCTGAAGCATACAGGTGGGTGGGTATCACTACTGCTCTGTAGACCATGAGCTTGGTGCTGGGTTTGAGGTCCTGGTCTTCAAACACTGTCTTCCTCAGGCGACCGAAGGCTGCACTGGCACACTGAAGGCGGTGTTGGACTTCGTCATCGACGTCTGCCCTTGTTGACAGTAGGCTCCCGAGGTATGGAAAGTGGTCCCCGTTGTCCAAGGCCTTGTGGAATAGAGTCCTTACAGGAAGCAGAATGGGAGGAAGTGTAGTCCAGGTAGCTGTGGGAGTCAGTGGGCTTGTAGTGAATGTTTGTCACTAGCCTATCCCCAGAGATGGAGACACAGAAGTCAAGGAAGGGAAGGGAAGAGTCAGAGATGGACCATATGAAGGTGAGGGAAGGGTGGAAATTGGAAGCGAAGTGAATGAAATTTTCTAGTTCAGAGCGAGAGCAGGAAACAGCAGGTCACGGATAGGTTGTTTGCCAGGGTGTCAACTTCCCTGTGATGATGATGGCCAGCTTGAACTGGCACTTTGATTCGCATCTCTGGCTGACTTCCCACAGGTAAACATGGCAGTCTGAGGACCACCAGATCAACTGGGAGGTTTTATCAACTGCAGGGGATTTCATTCCATCAATACAGCTAATGTGCAACCACAAGAAGTGGTGCATGCAGGTGTGCGCCGATTCCGTGGGAGCTGTTATGATGCTTTTATACTGTGGCAGTCCAACATTCCAAATCTCTTCGTACCATGAAACAGAATTAAGGGCTAGCTCGTAGGAGACGAGAGATATCCCCTTCAAACTTGGCTCATGACATTTGTGAGGAATCCCGCAAGTGAGGCGCGAGAGCCACATGATCACCAGGTGTGTCATATAGCAAGCAGTCAGCATGTTGAAGATGGGCTTCAGATGCCTATATAGGTCTGGATGTGCCCTTCCGTACTCACCAGCGAGGGTCTCCAGAATCCTGGTGGTTTTCATGCAAGCTGCACAACATTACACAGCAGAGAGGATTAGAGGTGGAGGATGACCAAGGCACTCATCAATCATCATCTGATGATGAGAACATTGAAGAAGAGGAGGGGAGGAGGACGGAATAATATGAAGATGAGGTACCTATTGCCTGACGAGCCGTGCACATTGCTGCCTGGGATGCCCTAATAGTTAGAAGGTTCAGCTAGTGGTGATTCACACAGGAAAAACATTTTTAAAAAGAAATCCTTTGGTCTGCTCTCGCCAGCACCCACCTCCCTCACCCTCCCTTTGCACAAAATAACCAAATACCCACCCAATGGGTCCAGTCTTATTTTGACATTCATCATGAAGCAAGCAAATTGGCATTCAGGATGCAATAATGGGCAAGATGTGGAATTGGTGCTAATCAATACATTTTATGTGCAGTTAGTACAAAAAAAGGAAACTTAACTGGTGTGGGAGAAATGGGTTTTGCTTCCTGGGACACTGGCACCAGTACTGGGGCAGGAGGGAGTTGTTCCGTTGGGACGGGCTTCACTTGGCCAGTGCTGGGACTAGAGTCCTGGCGGATCATATAACTAGGGCTGTAGAGAGGGCTTTAAACTAACTAGTGGGGGGGAGGTTCCTAGAGAGCAAATAATAAAAATGACAACAGAGAAGGTCATAGACTTAGGTAGCAGTGGGGAAATTAAAAACCAGAGCGTGTCAGGAAAGGGCAGAAGGTATGGAGTAAAAGGTAAAGTAATAAAAAGGGCAAAAGCAGGAACTAAGTGTCACAAAACATCTTTGAAAGTTCTCTATCTGAATG
The DNA here is from genome assembly GCF_052327205.1 of Somniosus microcephalus. Classification (NCBI taxonomy): domain Eukaryota; kingdom Metazoa; phylum Chordata; class Chondrichthyes; order Squaliformes; family Somniosidae; genus Somniosus; species Somniosus microcephalus. The sequence continues at coordinate 131,852,842 of NC_140995.1, read as the reverse complement.
CACGTAGCATTCGTAACAAAATAGACGAGTTAATGGCGCACATAATTACATATGGGTATGATCTTGTGGCCATTACAGAAACATGGCTGCAGGGTGACAATGCCTGGGAATTAAACTTACCAGGTTATTTAACGATCAGGAAGGACAGGCAGGAAGGAAGGGGAGGTGGGGTGGCTATGTTAATAAAGGAAGGAATCACTGTAATACAGAGAAATGATATTGGGTCAAAAGATCAGGATAATGAAACAGTTTGGGTGGAGATAAGGAATAATAAGGGGAAAAAAACACTAGCGGGCGTAGTCTATAGGCCTCCGAACAGTTGCAACTCTGTTGGACGGAGTATCAATCAGTAGTTGAGGCTTGTAATAAGGGAACATCTATAATTATGGGGGATTTTAACTATCATATTAATTGGACAAATCATGGGCAGGGCTGCCTTGAGGATGAGTTCGTTGAGTGTATTAGGGATGGGTTTCTTGAGCAGTATGTAACTGAACCGACCAGGGGGCAAGCAACCTTAGATCTGGTCCTGTGTAACGAGACAGGATTAATTAAAAATGTCCTAGTAAAGGATCCCCTTGGAATGAGTGACCATAACATGGTTGAATTCCATATTCAATTAGAGGGTGAGAAGGTTGGATCTCAAACAAGTGTTCTAAGCTTGAATAAAGGAGACTATGAAGGTATGAGAGTGGAATTGAGTAGAGTGGATTGGGAAAATAGATTAAAGGGTAAGATGATACATGATCAGTGGTGTACATTTAAGGAGTTATTTCACAACTTCCAAAAAAATATATTCCACTGAGAAGAAAAGGGTGTAAAAGAAAAGACAGCCATCCGTGGCTAAGTAAAGACAAGGGCATATAAGGTAGCTAAATCTAGTGGGAGGATAGAGGATTGGGAAAACTTTAAAAGACAGCAAAAAATAACAAGAAGATTGATTAAGAAAGGGAAGATAGATTATGAAAGTAAATTAGCAAAAAATATAAAAACAGATAGTTGTGGGAGACTACAGTCTCCCGCGTAAAGAAATAGGCAACACAGCGAGCTACAAGAAATAGGTCTTTACTCCAACTCTCACAATACAGTACTGAATTCGTAAAGCCTGCGAGCCTGTGATGACTCACGGATTGGTCACCTGCTGGAACCCGATTGGTTTTCCTTCTCTCAGCAGCAGGCAAGTCTGAACATGCCTTATTCCTCTCAGCTTGCAACTGTCTTGTGGGGGGAGGGGAATACAGCAGTTAAAAGGGGATTATACAGGTTTATCTACATACACACAGTGTTTCCCCAATGTGGCAACGCCCCCCCCAGAATCCTCGTTAACTGTAAAAGTCAGTCTCTGCGGAGGTTTGACCAAACGGCCGTAGCGGCTGTAGTAGCCATCTGGCGTGTGAGGGGGGCTGTCTGGGAGGTCGGCCGGTTGGTTCGTCGGCTGGTCTGCCGGTGGGCTGGCTGGACGGGCTGCCGGCGAAGGTGGGGCGGCGGCCGGGAAGTAAGGTTCTGGCGTGCCTTGGTCCTCTTGTGGGGCCGCCACCAATGCGGGAGGTCTTCCCCGCCGTGGGGGAAGAGCCAGACGAAACGGGAAGCTGAGGTCCAGGTGCGCCGGTTTGAGGCGGTCTACTGAAATAAGTTCCGGCTTCCCGCTGACGTCGATAAGAAAAGCTTTGTCCCCCATCTCCAATACTGAGAAGGGGCCGGTGTATGGTGCCTGCAGCGGGCCTCTGTGCGCGACCCGGCGCACGAAGACGAACTCCGCATGTCGTAAGTCCCGAGGCACGTAGGACGGCTGCGAGCCGTGTTGCGAAGTGGGCACTGGACGGAATTGCTGGGCCGCGTCCTGGTGCAGGGAAAGCTGTCTGGCGGCCGACCACGGCTCCGTTGTCAGGGGGAGGAAGTCGCCTGGTACTCTGAGCGGTTGGTCGTAGACCATCTCGGGCGCGGAGGTCCTCTTTGGGCGCGGTGCGCAATCCAGGAGGACCCAGGGTAGTTTGTCGATCCAGCTGGTGTCGGCCAGGCTGGCGCGGAGGGAGGCTTTCAAGGAACGATGAAAGCGCTCGCAAAGCCCGTTGGCCTGCGCGTGGTAGGCTGTTGTCCTGTGCAACTTGGTGCCGAGGCCGGCGGTGATGGCATTCCACAAGTGGGAGGTGAACTGGGGGCCTCTGTCCGAGGATATGTCGGTCGGCACGCCGAACCGGGCCACCCATGTCGAGACGAATGCTCGCGCGACGTCGGTCGTGGTGGTGGAGGCGAGGGGAACCGCCTCGGGCCATCTGGTGGTGCGGTCGACGATCGTGAGCAGGTGTGTGAAACCGTGCGACGGCGGCAAGGGGCCTACCAGACCGACGTGGACGTGGTCGAAACGCCTCTCGGGCACCGGGAAACATTCCAATGGTGCCTTGGTGTGCTGCTGGACCTTAGCGCGCTGACACGCCACGCATGTGTTGGTCCAGTCTCTCTCATCCTTGTGGAGTCCAGGCCAGACGAACTTGGCGGACATGAGTTTCTGAGACGCACGCATCCCTGGATGTGAGAGGCCGTGGATGATGTCGAAAACTCGCTTGCGCCAGGCGGATGGGACGACCGGCCTAGGCGAGGGGACTGAGACGTCGCACGGAGGGTTGTGCCGGCTGCGTGGAAGTGGATGTCGGCCAGAGTGAGGCTGGTGGTTGACGTCCTGAGGGCCTGGATCTCCGCGTCGGCAGCCTGCTCTCTCTCCATGCTGGCGTAGTCGACGCCCAGGTGCACTGCGTGGAGCGAGGGTCTTCAGAGGCAGTCGGCCACCAAATTGTCCTTGCCGGCGACGTGGCGGATGTCCGTGGTGAACTCCGAGATGAAGTTGAGTTGGCGCTGTTGGCGCGCGGACCAGGGTTCGGTTACTTTGGCCATGGCGAAAGTGAGCGGCTTGTGGTCCACGAATGCGGTGAACGGCCGGCCTTCCAGGAGGAAACGGAAGTGCCGGATTGCCAGGAACAGGGCCAGGAGCTCTCTGTCGAACGTGCTGTAGGCCTGCTCGTTCTTGCGCAGCTGTCGGCTAAAAAATGCCAGTGGCTGCCACGCGCCTTCGACCCACTGTTGCTGGACAGCGCCGACGGCGTAATCCGAGGCGTCCGTGGTGAGGGCGGTCTTGGCGCCCGGGATGGGGTGGGCCAGTAGTGTGGCGTTGGCCAAGGCGCTTTTGGTCTGGTGGAAGGCTGTCGCCATCTCGCTGGACCAGGTGAGTTGCTCTTTGCCCGTTTTGCCCCTGGTGGCTTCGTAGAGGGGGCGCATGAGTGAGGCGGCCTTTGGCACGAAACGGTGATAGAAATTGACCATCCCCAAAAATTCCTGCAGCGCCTTGACCGAGGTGGGCTGGGGAAAGTCCGCCACCTCCTGCACCTTGGAAGGTAGGGGAATGGCTCCCCTTGGCGAGATTCTGTGGCCGAGAAAGTCAATTTGGGCTGCTCCGAACTGGCATTTGGCCGGGTTGACGATTAGCCCGTGTTGGCTGAGGCGCTGGAAAAGAGAGCGCAAATGCGCGATGTGCTCGGCCTTGCTGGTGCTGGCCATGAGGATATCGTCCAGATAGACGAACAGGAAGCTCCGGTCCCGTAGGACGGGATCCATGAGCCGTTGGAAGGCCTGTGCGGCGTTCTTGAGCCCGAAGGGCATGCTCAGGAACTCGAACATTCCGAAGGGGGTGATGACCGCCGTCTTCTGGACGTCTGCGTGGTGGACGGGGACCTGATGGTAGCCGCGAATCAGGTCGACCTTGCAAAAGATGAACTTTCCTGCTAGGTGTGCCGAGAAGTCTTGGATGTGCGGAATGGGGTATCTATCGGGGGTGGTGGCGTCGTTGAGCCGTCTGTAGTTGCCGCAGGGGCGCCAGCCACCGCCCGGCTTGGGCACAATGTGGAGGGGGGACGACCAGGGGCTGTTCGAGTGGCGAATTCTTCCTTGGCCACCGCCATCTTGGCTGGGTCCAGGCGTCTGGCTCAGGCGAACACTGGTGGTCCCGTAGTGGCGATGTGGTGCTCAACACCATGCTTGGCTGCCGCGGCTGAGAAGGTCGGTTGTGTGAGCTTCGGGAAACCTGCGAGTAGGCGGGCGTAGTCGTCATCCGCCAGGGCAGAGCAGGACCCGACGAGGGCGGGCTGTTGCTCTGCTGGCAGGCCAGTGAAGCGAAAGTTGCTGCGTCAATCAGGCGCCTGTCGCGGACGTCGACCAGGAGCCGGTGGGCGCAAAGAAAATCGGCGCCCAGCAAGGGATGTGCCACCGAGGCCGTCACGAAATCCCACGTAAATCGCTGGCCGTTGAAACAAACCTCGGCCCGTCGCTTTCCAAAAGTAGCGATGGCTGCGCCATTTGCCGCCACAAGGGGTGGGCCGCTGCAGCCTGCCTGGATGTCGAGCTGGGAGGCAGGAATTATGCTGCATTGGGCTCCGGTGTCGCAAAGGAATCTGCGCCCTGAAAGGGAGTCGGTTATGTACAGCAGTTTACCTGCGGTGCCGATGGCCATCGTGGCGGTGGGGGTGCGGTCGAGCGGGCCTAGACGTCGGCGCGGGGCTGCCATCTTGGTTTGATCGAAAGAGCAGGGTGCTCTGCAGCGTTGGGCCTTGTGGCCGAAACGCGCATGGTAGTAGCATAGTTCTGCGGCCTGGCGTGGCGGCGCGCGCTCGATGGTGTCGGGGAGCCTCGCGGCTGCACAGCCGAGTTGGGCGACGGCGAAGACTTTGTCCGTGGCGGCTGCCAGTTGTACGCAGTCCGTGATCGGGGACCCCGCGAGGGCAGTCTGTACCTGCTGAGGAAGCAGGCTGAGGAAAAGGGCCCGAAACAAGAAGCACTGCGGTTCAGAGCCCAGGAGCGCAAGCATCCGGCTCATCAACTGGGTCGGGGTAGAGTCGCCGAGGCCTGGTAGTGAAAGAAGCCTACGGGCCCTCTCCTCCCCGGACAGGCCGTAAGCCTGCAGCAAGCGGCCCTTAATGGTTGAGTACTTGCCGGTCTGTGGTGGGTTCCCCAGCAGGTCGAGAACTTCGGCGGCGGTGGAGCTTGCTAGTGCTGAGACTACGTGGAGGTACCTTTCTTCATCGTCTTGAACCCTGTGAAGGGTGAATTGGGCCTCTGTGTGCGCGAACCAAGCTGGTGCTTGGTGTTCCCAGAAGGTGGGGAGCTTCAAGGACGCGGTGCCGGCCGACATCGGGCTGCTGCTGGTTGCCGTCGGGTCGTTGCTGGCCTCTAGGGCTACGTGAGTCGGGGGCTTCGGCCACCGACATTCGGGGTCACCAATGTGGGAGACTACAGTCTCCCGCGTAAAGAAATAGGCAACACAGCGAGCTACAAGAAATAGGTCTTTACTCCAACTCTCACAATACAGTACTGAATTCGTAAAGCCCGCGAGCCTGTGATGACTCACGGATTGGTCACCTGCTGGGACCTGATTGGTTTTCCTTCTCTCAGCAGCAGGCAAGTCTGAACATGCCTTATTCCTCTCAGCTTGCAACTGTCTTGCGGGGGGAGGGGAATACAGCAGTTAAAAGGGGATTATACAGGTTTATCTACATACACACAGTGTTTCCCCAATGTGGCAACGCCACATAGTAAGAGTTTTTATAGTTATATAAAAAGAAAAAGGGTGGCTAAAGTAAATGTTGGTCCCTTAGAGGATGAGACCGGGAAATGAATGGTGGGAAATATGGAGATGGCAAAACCACTGAATGAATATTTTGTATCAGTCTTTACAGTAGAAGACACTAAGAATATCCCAACACTGGACAAACAGGGGGCTAAAGGGGGGGAGGAGCTAAACACGATCAAAATCACTAAGGAAGTGGTACTCGGTAAAATAATGGGACTCAAGGCGGATAAATCACCTGGACCTGATGGCTTACATCCTAGGGTCTCGAGGGAAGTGGCGGTAGGGATTGTGGATGCATTGGTAATAATTTTCCAAAACTCCCTGGACTCAGCAAAGGTCCCAGCAGACTGGAAAACTGCTAATGTAACACCCTTATTTAAGAAGGGCAGTAGACAGAAGGCTGGAAACTATAGACCAGTTAGCCTAACATCTGTGGTAGGTAAAATATTGGAGTCCATTATTAAGGAGACAGTAACAGGACATTTGGATAATCATAATTTAATAGGACAAAATCAGCATGGTTTTATGAAGGGGAAGTCATGTTTGACAAATTTGCTGGAGTTCTTTGAGGAAGTAACATATAGGGTGGATAAAGGGGAACCAGTGGACGTAGTGTATTTAGACTTCCAAAAGGCATTTGACAAGGTGCCACACAAAAGATTATTGCTTAAAATAAAAAATCACGGGATTGGGGGTAATATGCTGGCATGGATAGAGGATTGGCTATCTAACAGAAGGCAGAGAGTTGGGATAAATGGTTCATTCTCGGACTGGCAATCAGTAACTAGTGGTGTTCCGCAGGGGTCAGTGCTGGGTCCCCAACTCTTTACAATCTATATTAACGATTTGGAGGAGGGGACCGAGTGTAACATATCAAAGTTTGCAGATGATACTAAGATGGGAGGGAAAGTAGTGAGTGAGGAGGACATAAAAAACCTGCAAGGGGACATCGACAGGCTAAGTAAGTGGGCAGAGATTTGGCAGATGGAATACAATACTGGAAAGTGTGAGGTTATGCACTTTGGCAGGAAAAATCGTAGAGCAAGTTATTATCTTAATGGCAAGAAACTGGAAAGTACTGAAGTACAAAGGGATTTGGGGGTCCTGGTGCACAAAACCCAAAAGGTTAGTATGCAGGTGCAGCAAGTGATTAAGAAGGCCAATGGAATATTGGCTTTCATTGCTAGGGGGATAGAATATAAAAATAGGGAGGTATTGCTTCAGTTGTACAAGGTATTGGTGAGACCGCACCTGGAATACTGCATACAGTTTTGGTGTCCATACTTAAGAAAAGACATACTTGCTCTCGAGTCAGTACAAAGACGGTTCACTCGGTTAATCCCGGGGATGAGGGGATGGACATATGAGGAGAGGTTGAGTAGATTGGGACTCTACTCATTGGAGTTCAGAAGAATGAGAGGCGATCTTATTGAAACATATAAGATTGTGAAGGGGTTGGATCGGGTGGATGCAGGGAAGATGTTCCCGATGATGGGTGAAACTAGAACTAGGGGGCATAGTCTTAGAATAAGGGGCTGCTCTTTCAAAACTGAGATGAGGAGGAACTACTTCACTCAGAGGGTGGTAGGTCCATGGAATATGCTGCCCCAAAAAGCTGTTGAAGCTACATCATTACATAAATTTAAAACAGAAATAGACTGTTTCCTAGAAGTAAAGGGTTATGGGGAGCGGGCAGGAATTTGGACATGAGTCTAGGTTCGGATCAGTCATGGCCCTGTGTGTAGCGGAGCGGGCCCAGGGGCCGTGTAGCCTGATCCTGCTCCTATTTCGTGTGTCTAATTCTGTTAGATTCAGGAGATGGTTCTGTGATAGTAGATTGGCGGTTAGGATCAGATCAGCCATGATCTTATTGAATGGCGGAGTAGGCTCGAGGGGCCGATTGGCCTACTCCTGCTCCTATTTCTTATGTTCTTATGTAACAATGACACATTTTGTCAAACACCCATGTGCATACTCTTGGTGAATTACAATTGCTTTAACTTGCGCTTCCTACCACTTCTACGTGGTGCATCCCGTGTGGCTTCAGCAGAGGTAGAGGCAGGCTGCTCAAATCCCTGCCCTGACAGCTGAGTTACTTTTAGCTTATGACCTATGGGTTTCGGAGTCCCTGAGGTTCAGGTAGAAGGTCCCACCAAAGACTGCTCCTGCTGCACCTGTGAAGGGGCAGATTCGGCCATCAGGAGACAAATCAGCATATTGGGTACTGGCTGAGAAGATGGGCAACGGATGAGAAGTGGGAGCACTTTGAGTGGTGTTCCCACTTCCATGTCCCTTTCGTCGTCCTCCCTCTTCTGGGCCAATGCCACAGCACTCCTCTGGAGAGCAGCTTGGTGGAAATCAGTTACTCATTGTAAGGGCAGATATCTGACACTTTACATTTATTTTTATTCGTTTATGGGATCAGGGTGTCGCTGGCAATGCCAGCATTTGTTGCCCATCCCTAGTTGCCCTTGAGAAGGTGATGGTGAGCCGCCGCCTTGAACCGCTGCAGTCCGTGTGGTGATGGTACTCTCACAGTGCTGTTAGGTAGGGAGTTCCAAGATTTTGACCCAGCGACGATGAAGGATCGGCGATATATTTCTAACTCAGGAATGTGTGTGACTTGGAAGGGAACTTGGAGGTGATGGTGTTCCCATGCGCCTGCTGCTCTTGTCCTTCTAGGTGGAAGTGGTCGTTGGTTTGGGGGGAGGTGCTGCCTAAGAAGCCTTGGCCAGTTGCTGCAGTGCATCTTGTAGATGGTACACACTGCAGCCACGGTACGCCGGTGGTGGAGGGAGTGAATGTTTAAGGTAGTGGATCGGGTACCAATCAAGCAGGCTGCTTTGTCCTGGATGGTGTCGAGCTTCTTGTGTTGTTGGAGCTGCACTCATCCAGGCAAGTGGAGAGTATTCCATCACATTCCTTACTTGTGCCTTGTAGATGGTGGAAAGTCTTTGGGGAGTCAGAAGGTGAGACACTCGCCATGTAATACCTAGACTCTGACCTGCTCTTGTTGCCACAGTATTTATTTGGCTGGTCCAGTTAAGTTTCTGGTCAATGGTGACCCCCCAGGATGTTGATAGTGGGGGATTCGGCGATGGTAATGCCTTTGAATGTCAAGGGGAGGTGGTTAGACTCTCACTTGTTGGAGATAGCCATTGCCTGGCACTTCTGTGGCGCAAATGTTACCTGCCACTTATCAGCCCAAGCCTGAACGTCGTCCAGGTCTTGTTGCATGCGAGCATGTACTGCTTCATTATCTGTGGAGTTGTGAATGGTGCTGAACACTGCAGTCATCAGCGAACATCCCCATTTCTGACCTTATGTTGGAGGGAAGGTCATTGATGAAGCAGCTGAAGATGGTTGGGCCTAGGACATCCTGTTCAATGGGCAGACATCGCCTGCATAGACTCATTTGAGAGCCATGCTTGAAGCTCCTCTGAGGCGGCATCTCTCTCCATGGCAGACGTTCTCGCAATTGCCTGCAACACCAATCCACTACTGTTGGAGTTGGACTCCTCCATTCTCTCCACTATTGTGGAGTGTGTGCATGGCATGTCTGTCAGTACCTCGTTAAGTTGCAGCTGTACCTCCATCATTCTCCTCTCAACATTGGCCCCTGGGGTTCAGCATCTGTGTCCAGCTGAGCAGAGCTTGGAGAGGATTGTGCCCCGATGCAGATTCTCCACAGCTGTCCCTGCCACCTATGTTCCCTGTAAGTGCGAGCTGCACACCAATCTGTAAGGTCCTGCGCACTTAAATTCACAGGCTGCGAAGTGAGCTGGACAGCTGGAGCGGGGAGGAGGGGCCCAATACTCAATGAGCCAGAAAAAGTCATAGCGCTGAGAAAATGGCCCAGGAATCCTCACAGGAAGAGATGTTTGGGACCTCCGAGAGCTGATCCGAATTGGAATGACGTTTGGTAAGATATGGAGCCCTGGAACCCGGCGAGCATTGTCTCGGACAGCTGTTGACTAATGGCGGCCGCAGGACCCACAATACTCTGCACCCCAGCAACCGCTCTATCCATCGCGCTGATTTCCCGCTGAGAGTACGCATGCTCACCAGGGCTGCGGTGCGTTCTCAAAAGAGTCGGACTCGGTGGAAATGGGTAAGAGGTGGGAAGGATGGGGGAGGCACTAGAGCAGTAATTTAATGGTGCCAGGGCCCTCGCCACATGTTCGTCGGGCCCGGCGGCTCTGATTCGGGGCCGGAGACGCATACTCGGTGTTGCTGAGCCCTACGCTGCACTCTCCCCCACTCAGTTTCCTGGACCCGTACCACGCATGCTTCACGCAGGAAGGCGCTCTCCGGCTGCACTTCGGTACAACACACCACGGGAACTTACCGGAGAAAGTTGAGGACCTCCATGTGCGTGGCGGGCAGGAAAGTGAATATAGCTATATTTTTATTATCTTATCTTTGGAATATATTTATATTTTTACGTTAAATTTTTTTTAAATCGCGATCTCTAGACAGTGAGTGTCTTGGTGAACCTCTTAAGGCAAAACTTTTTTTTAATGTTTCAATTTATGCAGTGTAATGCAGACAAGGTTGAGCTGTGGATGTTTAACCCAAGAAGATGGTCCTGAACTGGAAATGTTGATGTGAATGAGTGTCTGATTAAAGCTGAACAATACCAAAAAGGAAGGGGGAGGAAAAGGGAAGCACTTTCTAATCTTAAATTAGGCCGCAGTTCTACAAGCGCTTTTGCTCCCATGGAAAGTGGTTTTGGGCGCACTTCAATGAAAAAGTGGTGGTATAACCGAAGAAATAATTGAGGGTACTAAAGGTGTGAGGCATGACTTTTGTACAGGTTTATGTTTTCACTGAGTGCATGTTAACTCCAGCTTTAGTTTCTCACCACATCCTAACAAATGTTGGAAACAAAGGGGTTGATTTTCCTGAAGCTGTCGGGAAGAAGGCGGGACTACAACTTTCGGGTTTTAGACCCGCCTACTTAGATGTCCGGCCAATCCGCGCGATTTTCCCTTGATTGACCTTGAGCCCGCCCAGCGGGTTCGGCAGGCCAATTAAGGACCACCCGGCAACAGGTGACGTCACAGACTGCAATTTCATCTGTTAAGAGTTCTTGACAGATGAAATATCAGTGTTTCACAGCTGTTTGAAACTGTGAAACACTGACAGTCTGAGTTCTAACATGAGTCCTTTTGCACAGACTCAGTTAGAACTCTCAGCAGCACTCAAAGCTGAAGGCTGTCACTTTTCACAGATCGCAGCCGTTCAGCTTTACGTGCCAGCTGAGTGATGGGCTCCCGGCGGCTACAGGAAGAAAGGCTGTTAAGGTAAGTACAGGTAAGTAAAAGTTCTTTACACACTTTAGACACACCAAACACACTTACCTTTGCACTCATGCACCCATCACTCACCTGAGCACTGACATCGCGACTCCTTCAACCCGACGGCCCGTCTGCTCTAACCTGGCGTGGTTTGGAGCCGTCGGGAATCCCACATGAAACCCCTCAAAATAGGGATTAGGCTAAAAACTGCCTGTTAATTGGCACTAATCCCTTTCCGCCTGGTTTCGGCGGGTCCCAGTGCGGAGCGGGTACCCGCCGCCCCTGAAACTTGCGTGGGGCGGGGATTTGGGCGGGATGGTGTCGGGACCCCCAAATTCGGGATTTCCCCCCCCCCCCCCCCCCCCGGCCCAAACACACTCACGAAACCCCGCCTGACGGCTCCAGGAAAATCGACCCCAAAGTTATTGCTAATGTCTGGTATAATAAGTAAACTTAAAAGAACAAGTCATTTGGTGCATCAAGTGTTTTCCTTCCACCAACAATATATTTAACAAATAGACTGCTCCTGTGGTTCAGATAGATTAATATGGGGCAGCCAGCACGGATTTCTTAAAGGCAAATCGTGTCTGACTAGCCTGATTGCGGTAGCATGGGATGTGCGAGACTTTGCCTAGAATGTATATTGAAGTGAGGTTTCATCTCTCCAAACCTCCAGACCTTGACATAACGGCCATCTTTGGTTTAACTGCTAATCAATTTAACCTGATGTTTCCTGTTTGAATTTACAAAGGAACAGGAGATGACCTGGATAATCTTAGATAGTTAATGTGACCTTTAGTTGCTAAGGTGTTGGGTTCGGTGCCTCTATTATTCTGGCCAATCTGCTATTAACACCTCACATGGGATGAGTTCCGACCTGTTTATTTTGTCCTACACCACCATTGTCCCGACTAATCTCCAATATTAGCATATCCTAATCGGACAATTACCTGAGATGTTATGATTAACTTCGATGAAATACCTGACGGAGCAAATTCTAACACTAGACATATGTAATATAGTTTTTGTGAGAAATGTGACCTGTTTTAAAAAGCCACTATTGACATTTATAAATTTTTTAAAAACCTGATTTCATGATTTTTAATAGTTTGTCTGATTGTCTCATGATTTGAGATGGTGGGGTGGCAATATGGCATTACTGTATATATGCTTTTAAGAGGTTGCTGTTGCTGTCGTCGTTGTAAAATTTGTCCACGGACAAAAACAGTCATGCTCAAAGGAGTTTGTGGCCTGCTCACTGTCTGCTCGTGCTCGCTTGTGAACCACCAGAACTAACTCTAACTGGACCCACCGAATTGTGAGTATTTACGCTGATGCATGGTTGTACGTCCTGTGGCGGTGTACCCTCAGAAGGAATAAGGTCCTCTGAGGAATAGGTCATGCATGTCCAGACATGTGAAGGCCCTGGAAGAGAGAAGAAAGGGATATGAATTAGTTCTGGCAAAGTAACAATCTTGACAATCACCATACTCAGGCTTTTCATAGTTCAGCCATTGATGAAATAAAGTCAGCATATGTGTCAGGGATATTTTTAATTCTGTCACCAGGTATCTGAGTTCCTAGTCTCTCCATCTCTGATTGACAGGGATGCAGATGTGCCACTTATCTCCATGGATTCCTCCTCTGTATCTGTGAGCTGCACAATTTGTGGCAGGCCATCTCCAGTTCTCTACCTTGCGTTTTGCGCGCTCCTCCTACGAGGGGCAAAAAACAAGATCTGTGAGTGACTGAAGGTCACATATTCCTGATGGGTGCAGTGCATTTGGTGAGGGTGACTATCAGATATATACATCACATTGCATAATGATTGAGGTGAGTGGCAGCGGTGGATGGATAGGTGGGCAGGTGAGGAAGTGCATATAAAGTGAAAGATGGGAGCTGCTGAAAGTTAAGTGGGTGTGAGGAGTGATGTGAAGGAGTACGCTTGGCAAGACAAAGTAAAGGGAGGAGGTTATTCACCACATGTTGTAAGTGAATCAGCAAATATACTCACTTTTCCTGACCTGGTTAGGTCATTAAACCGCTTCCTGCACTGCATCCAAGACCGAGGCACAATGCTCCTGCTGCTCACCTCCTCAGCCACCTTCAACTATGACTTCTTGGTAACTGCAGCTGATTTATTTTCCCATTGCTCAGGAAAATTATGGTCCTCCTGCTCCAGACTGCACCTAGCAGTAATTCAAGGGAAGCATCATTGAATCTGGGTGCTGGCCATGCTCTTCGTGAATCCATATTAAATAACTCCTAGCTCCTCCAAATTCCATTTTTGCATTGGCCCTTTAAATAGCCGACTTGAGATTGCGTCATGCAGGTGTGCATCACGCCTGCTGCGTAGCTTGGAGACACGAAATCAGTCAATCAAGTTGAAATCAGAGTTTTTTTCCGAATTTGGCACACGCAATCTCCCCCGGCGGATCGAAACCTGACCTTTGTATTAATATCGGGGCCTATCGCTTCCTTGCTGCGCTGTACCACAGTATTGCTCTGAACCACTCTTCTCTGAATCACTGTCACTATCCATTTCATACTTGACCAACACTAGGTATTGCTGTGCTTTGTTAATAGGAAGGAAGATGAAATTACTTGCAAACTTACTTAACACATCTATGCACAGCTTATGTTGCTGATGTTCCCACTGGAAACCCAGAATGCTCGCAAAGCATAAAAGTTGGGGGCAGTTGTGACTTTGACAACCGCTGGTGGAGTTTGGTTGCAGGTCTGATTGGAGCATGCAACATAACTCTGTCATAGCATTCCTTGTAAAACCAAGCCCTGCTCCTCTGACAAATGTGGGTGTGTGCACATCTGTAGGTTCTGGTGTGGGAATTCCAGTAGGTTGGTGCTGAGTACTTCTGGAGTAGCCTGATACCTGGCATACCTTTGTCAGACATTGTCGTCTTCCAAAAAAGCACAACTTTAGTGGGAATTCCTTTAGGTGGATAATCTTGATATCTGATCTCGATCCAACTTTCGTATTAGTTAATATTTGAAAATTGGGCATTACCAATTAGAAACTCTATTAGTTGAAATTATTCAAATATCCCCCTCTGGCATCACATTAGATGTCTCAGTTTACCACTGGATTGGAATTTTCAAATGACAGATCAGTGGCAAATGTACATGGTTAATTCTGCAAAACTGTTTAAAGTTCCTGCACAATGAACCGTAACTTCTCAAAGTGAATGAGCAGTATCCTCTTGCAGTAAGGTCTCAGCACAGCGGGGGTGGGGGGGGGGCATGAAGTGGAGTCCATGATAGAATAATCATGGACTCTGGAGCAGTCTAGATGGGCAAATGGCCTCTCATCCGAGACATGTATTTTTTTTTTAAACAAAACTTCATCTCTACCCCAACTGTTGTATCCTTATTCTCTGTTAGGAAAATTATGACTGACTGCAGGTGGGTGAGAACATTCATTTGCTGTGTACATCTCCCTTCCCTCTCCTAATCTTTCAGAGGAAGTAACAATAATTAATGTGCATGGGCATTTGGGACACCCAAAGCGTATCTGACAGCACTGTAGAGCTGGAGGACAGGCCACGACTCCAGATTTAATGCTGGTGCAACACTAAGCTCGTAGTGTAAATACACCGATATTCTTTCCAATGTGCTTATTGATGAATTGCATTGTGAAATTAAATTGTTAGATTGTATATTTATAACTGACAGTCTACAATAGAATTCTCCTATAACCTGCTTTGTTTGCTAACAAGAAAAAATGTTTCTTTACAAAAAGTATAATTTTATATTGAGTTGGGAAAAACAAACTTGGAAATGGTTGGCTTTTCATTACATTTTAAACAGTCCTCATGTCAGACAGATGTACTTTGCCAAATACATGCTTGAAATCAGACCGATTCTGCAGCATTGTCAAGGTTATGTGATACTCTGAACATTGGCAGACCACTTTGATTAATAAGCAACTTTTAAGGGGCCACGTAGTTGCCTGATGAAATATGATTGTACTGGCAATGATTCAAGTGTTAACTAAATGGTTTAGCTTTGATTAAATTGTGAACATTCGTGTAGCTCAGTGCAGAACGTGAACTCAACGTGGCTGCACCAAAACGGCAGTAGCTTTCCACTGCTCTACATAACTGCCATCTTCCCAGCAACTTTAAAATGGGCCTTGGCTACAGTGTTAGAGAGTAAGTACTATTTGTTTCTCCCTCCAAAATTACATGTATAAATTGGGAGTTTAAACAAGTGAAATTTTAAGCACTCAATTCTGTATTTTGAATGCTTGTATAATTGTTCCATTTTCTATTTGTTGAAAAGATTTGCTAAGAAGTTGACTCCTTTTGCATGAATAAAACTAATGATATCACATTGCTGGTCACAGATGAATAGCTGTGAAGTGCAGCTGCCAAAATCAGAATTTTACTGCACCTGACTGACTCGCATTACGTCTATCACCTGCAGGCACAGAACTCCACTTCCCTGGTGGGGTTTTTTAATGTTGGGAGAGAGTGGATGGGAGTGTCTCCTTTCTCATAACTTTAAAGTGACTTGGTGATAAGTTTATAAAGTGCCCAAGACTTCCAGCAAACTGGCAGAATTAATTTTAATTCCAGCTTTACACTGAACTGGGAATATACTGCAGCTTAGCTGAAGAAAGCAATATGTCTTACCAAAAATCTAGAAACTACTACATAGTGGTTATGTTACTGGACTAGTAATCCAGAGGCCTGGACTACTAATCCAGAGACTTGAGTTCAAATCCCACCACGGCAGCTGTGGAATTTAAATTCAGTTGCTAGTATCAGTAATGGTGACCATGAAACTACCGGATTGTCGTAAAAACCCATCTGGTTCACGAATGTCCTTTAAGGAAGGAAATCTGCCGTCCTTACCTGGTCTGGCCTATATGTGACTCCAGACCTACAGCAATGTGGTTGACTCTTAACTGTCCTCTGAGATGGCCTAGCAAGCCACTCAATTGTACCAAACTGTTACAAAGAAGTATCATGGACTGCAGTGGCTCATCACCACCTTCTCAAGGGCAATTAGGGATGGGCAATAAATGCTGGCCTTGCCAGCGACCTCTACATCCCATGAACGAATAATTAAAAAATCTGAATTATTAGCACACTGTCACCCACACAGTGAACTTCTGTCACTGTTCTGTATGCTACCGGGGAAATAGTATTTGAACGAGATGGATGGAAACTGGGTCTGATATCTCTTCCCTATTCTCACTGTCATCTGTGACTTACCACCTGCATGTGCTCCTCTTCGCTTTCTCCTGCTATCAGAATATGTTAACCTATCCTTTTTTTTAAAAGGTAGCTTTAAGATATTGTATGAATAGACTGAGGATGTTGCATGTTATGAGAAAGTGGACTCGTGTTAGATGCATCAAGCGACAGAGAGGATCTTGGAGGCATGTGGGGCATGGAAATACAGGAAAATGTAGTGAGGAACTAGAAGCTTAGGCTGGAGGGGAGAGTAACTGAGTTAATATCCTTCTCCATGAATTTAATCCTAGAGTTGAAATTCTACCTCTTCAGATGCTTTGCAACAAGAGGCCACACTGTACCTTGCTTTAATTTACTGAAAGGGGAATGAAAGTCTACAAGAAGCACTTTTTGATCAAAGTAATAACCAACACCGCAATACTGTGGCTATTAATGTGTTAATTAAATAGAACTGTGAGGTAGACATGGAGCACTGACTTGGGAAATGCTCACTCAGAATCTGGCCAGAACATTGGTTGGCTTTGGCTTTTGACATCGCATCAACTATGCAGTAACAGTGTCCCTTATCGCAGTAACAGTGTCCCTTATCGCAGTAACAGTGTCCCTTATCAAGACTTACAGCCAAAATGAATGGGAACATAGGCAGAATATATTTCAGTGCAGAAAACCATCTGTATATAAAATGCATTGTATAATGGTTAAGATTCTCAAGGCAAATAGAGTATATTAGTTGGATAATAAGTGACTTGTTTCTGCCTTTGTGACTTTTAAATTACATTTTAAAACAAATTCCAAAAGTTTGCCAGTGGATTGTGCTTTTTGATGAAAAAGTATTTTGTGAAATTTACCAGACTGTTAGACTGCATGTTTCTGGATGCTTGCCTAAGGTAGAATTCTCCCTCACCTGCATTTTCTAGTAACCAGTAACAAAAAGCAAAATGACTAGAATAAGTTTTCAAAAATGTTGTGTTTAAGGTTTGAAAATATTAGTTTTTATCCATGGTATTCAAGCAGCAGATATGTGAGACTAAAGTGTACAGGGCAAGTACATGGCTCATGCTGTGCACAGAACCCACCACCTGGGTGGCCACAAATCTGTCCAATGGAAATGAAACAAAGCCTTGCATGGTCTGCAAGCAAACTCCGATAACCTCCCAAGCTGATTGCAGTTAGAATTTATCCAGATTGTTTTTCCAGAAAAGATAGGACCTGCTGGACTACCACTTTGGCTTAGCCTATAAGGATGCTCTAACTCAGCAGTGTCTGGATAGACATAACCATGCAGTTTCTGCTGTAATGTATGTACCTTTAAGGGAGAGAACTACTTTTTACAGCTCCTGTATACTGTAGTACCGGCAGTGACCACACCTGTATATAAACCCTGAGTAGTGATCTGTACATTTAGTTCTAGAGTAACCCTCATTCAGTAAACACCTGTTGAATCGTTCCCTGCTGTCTGTTGTCTGATTATTGAAGGACACAACATTAAGATACACGGATCTAACATTGGCGACGTGGCAGATTCGAACCTACCTGCAACTCTGCATCACCTCCCAGGGATTCGCTCCTGGAGAACAGTGGAAGAAGGTCGAGTCCAGAAGCACGGGCGTCGACCACGGGCAACCGCCCAGTCATCCAGCAGAGATTTGAGCATCGCAGGGGAGGCTGTCGAGAGCCAGGCTTGGCTTTCCAGTCACGGTGGTCCAGCGAAACGGGCTGGCAACAGGTACTGCGCAGACCCTTCCCGGACAGCGACGGGCTAGAGCCCGACCGAGCGGCACAGAAAAAGCCCGAGCAGCGTCGACGGGGGACAGAGAGAGGGCAGAGCGCACAGGGCGCAGCCGGTGTTCAGGACCGAGCGGTGTCAACGGGGGAGAGAGACGAGAGAGAGCAGAGCGCAGCCGGTGTTCAAGGGCCGAGCAGCGTCAACGGGGGAGAGAGGCGAGAGAGAGCAGCGCGCAGCCGGTGTTCAAGGGCCGAGCAGCGTCAACAGGGGAGAGAGGCGCGCAGGAAAACGCGAGGCGCTTCCATTGCCACGAGGACCGCAGAGAGCGGCGTTGGCAGCAGCGCAGGAGCAGCGCACAAAACCCACAGGGCGTCGCCATTTGCCACGAGGACCGCCGAGAGCGGCGTTGGCAGCAGCACTGGAGACGCCATTTTAAGCCGCACCGGGGAAGAATGGAAAGCGTGGGAGACGCCATTTTAAGCCAGTCTAACCACACCCAAAAATGCCGAAGAGTAGCAGTATCACAGCGTTCGACAATGAAGTCGAAGATTGGACGACATATGTCGAACACATAGAAGTATACTGCAAGGCGAATGAAGTGCCAGATGACAAGAAAGTGCTGGTATTGTTGAATTCAATGGGTGCAAAAACGTATGGCTTACTACGAAACCTAGTAACCCCAGAGAAGCCAGTAGAAAAGGATTTTGAAAACATAGTGTCAATCCTACAGGACCACTTAAACCCCACACCGCTGCTGATAGCAGAAAGATTTAAGTTTCACAAAAGGAACCAGCATAAAGATGAAAGTAATGCTGAGTATTTAACGGAACTGCGCAAGCTATCGAAACACTGCCAGTTTGGAACGGGACTAGCAGATACTTTAAGGGACAAGTTTGTGTGTGGGCTTCAAAGTGAAGGAACCCAGAAACGGCTTCTATCAGAAAAGGATCTTACGCTGGACAAGGCTTTCAGCATTGCAGTATCTCACGAAGCAGCAGCACGGGGCGCTGCAGAGATACAACGGAGACCGCAAGAATATGGCACAAATGAAATGTCATACGGAACAGTGAAGTGCTATCGCTGCGGCAGAACAACACACGACCATAATGATTGCTGGTTCAAGGACAAAGTGTGCAGACAGTGTGGAAAAGTAGGACACATAGCAAGAGTCTGCAGGTCGGGAAAGAAAACCAGCAGCAAGAAATCTCCACAGGAGAAGTACAAGAAGGTACATAAGGTGACGGAGAGTAATTCAGACGAACAGAAGAGTGATACAGACTCCGGCAGCAAGGAGCTGGGTTGTCTGAAACTACATAATGTGGTCAAAACGGAGGATCACCAAACTATCTGGGTCACGCTCAAGATAGCAGGAGTCCAAGTGAAAATGGAATTGGACACAGGATCAGCCCTAACAGTCATAAACCGAAGGGACTACAAGCGGCTATTCTCGCATATACCCTTGAGAGATACAAAGATTGTCTTGAAGACGTACACGGGGCAAAAAGTCTACCCCAAAGGAAAAATAAGGGTGAACGTTATATATAGCGGCAAGGAAACACCAAAAATGGACCTATATGTATTGCCAGATGGAGGACCACCACAACTAGGACGTGAATGGATCCGGAAGATACAGCTAGATTTGCATTCCATACAGGCACTGACTGTGGCTGACAAAAAGGATGACGACGTCACACCTGGGCGACTGTCAAAGATCCTAACTGACGCGAAAGAAGTGTTCCAGCAAGGACTCGGAACACTAAAAGGCATGACAGCGATGATTAAAATTGAAGAAAACGCAAGCCCAAAATTTTTTAAGGCCAGACCAGTACCTTATGCGATCCGCCCAGCCGTCGAAGCAGAGCTGGAGAGTCTGGAACGTTCAGGTGTACTGTCCAAGGTAGACTGGAGCGAGTGGGCTACACCCATCGTCCCTGTGATGAAAAAGTCGTTGAGCAGCACGCCTGGGGAACCAAGGAAGGTTCGCACCTGTGAGGACTTTAAGGTAACAGTGAACCCAGTCCTTCACACCGTACAATATCCACTTCTGCGGATTGAAGATATTTTCGCCTCGCTATCTGGAGGGAAACGCTTCACTAAGATTGATCTGGCCCAGGCGTATCTGCAAATGGAGGCAGAAGAAGCATCAAAAAAATACCTCACAATCAACACCCATAAAGGTCTCTACCAATACAACCGGCTGGTATTCGGGGTAGCATCAGCTCCAGCTATTTGGCAGAGGGCAATGGAACAAGTCCTGCAAGGGATCCCAGGGACCCAGTGTTATTTGGACGACACCCTGGTCACGGGTGAAAATGACAGTGATCACCTTGCCAACCTGGAGCAGGTGCTCACTAGATTGCAGGAATATGGGTTCCGAGCTAACCGCCCCAAATGCGAGTTTTTTAGAAAACAGATCTCGTATTGTGGCCACGTTCTCGATAAAGAGGGGTTACATAAGTCCCCAGAGAAGATTGAGGCAGTAGTCAAGGCTCCAGCACCGGAAAATGTGTCACAACTGAGGTCGTTCCTCGGGCTGGTAAACTACTACCATAAGTTCTTGCCAAATTTGTCTACAATACTACACCCACTGAACACCCTACTGCAAACTGGGGTGCCATGGAAGTGGAGTGACGAATGTAGATGAGCTTTCCAGAAGAGCAAAACACTAATCACATCGAAAGAGGTATTGGCCCATTACAACCTGGCATTACCAATTCGGTTGGCATGTGATGCGTCACCCTACGGCATTGGAGCGGTGCTGTCGCACAAATTCTCGGACGACTCAGAGAGGCCAATAGCCTTTGCGTCACGATCACTAACCTCAGCCGAGCGTAACTACGCCCAGATTGACAGGGAGGCCCTCAGCCTAGTGTGGGGAGTGAAAAAGTTCAATCACTATCTGCACGGGCAGAAGTTCACCTTGCTGACTGACCACCAACCACTTGTCTCCATCTTTATTCCAAAGAAGGGCGTTCCGGTGATGCCTGCGCAATGGCTACAAGGATGGTCCCTTTTTCTAGGGGCGCACCAATATGAAATCGAGTATAAGGGCACGAAACAGCATGGAAACGCTGATGGGCTATCACGCCTGCCACTGCCTACTACGGAGGAAGCACCAGCAGTGGATCCTGTCGAAATATTTCATTCGACTATAATTGAATGCTTGCCAGTAACTAACGCTGGTATAGAGAAGGAAACCCGAAATGACCAGACACTGTCTCGGGTATATGATTTGACGGTGAAGGGATGGCCAGCACATGGCGACTCACTGTTGCCAGCATTCTCATCCAGAAGAGAACAGCTGTCAGTATGCCAGGGAACCTTGATGTGTGGATCCCGAGTGGTAATTCCACCCAAGTTAAGGGAGAGAGTGCTCAATGAGCTTCACGAAGGTCATCTGGGAGGGGTGAAAATGAAAAGCCTTGCTAGGGCTTATGTGTGGTGGCCGGGGATCGATCAGCAAATCGAGGACCTGACCAAGAGCTGCTCAGGATGCCAGAAGGTCCAAAATGCACCACCACATGCCCCTCTACACCCATGGGAGTGGCCCTCATCTCCATGGCAACGGGTGCATATTGATTTTGCTGGTCCATTCATGGACTCAATGTTTTTAATAGCCGTGGATGCGCACTCGAAATGGCCTGAGGTCATCAAAATGTCCTCCACCACCACGGAGAAAACTATTGCAGTCCTACGGACCATTTTTGCCAGGAATGGCTTGCCAGAACAGATTTGCTCCGACAACGGACCACAGTTTGTGTCTGAAGAGTTCCGGAGGTTCTTGAAAAAGAATGGGGTAAGGCATTACACATCCGCCCCGTATCATCCAGCCACAAATGGATTGGCCGAGAGGTTCGTACAAACCTTTAAGAAGGCAATAAAGGCTATGTACCATGTCCACCTTGTGCTGCAGCACAAGGTGGACAATTTCCTGTTCACCTACCGGAATGCGACACATGCAGTCACCAACCAGGCCCCAGCCATGATGTTCTTTAACCGAAGGTTAAGATCTCGCCTGGATTTGCTCAGACCAAACGTACGAAGAGATGTTGAGAGTAAGCAATTCCAGCACATCCATGAGAAGCCAACAAGGAGCTTCAATGTAGGGCAACCAGTCTTGGCCCGTGACTACCGAACAGAAAAATGGCAGCCAGAAACGATATGCACACGGCAGGGCCCACTAATGTACACAGTGGACGTTGGGGAGAACATCGTGAGACGCGATGCTGACCAGATCCTAGAGTCACAGGAACAAGTCAACCCCATGTCTCGCCCATACGTACCTGGTGAGGAACCCGACGTACAGGTCGCATCTACCCCAGAAACAGTAGCATCGGAAGCTAATGAACCAACCGACGACAGGGGGCCAGAATCACCTCCGCACCAAGAGCAAGACACTCGGGAAAGGCGCTATCCAGAAAGGATCAGGAAGCCTCCCCAAAAACTGAATTTATAAATAGACTATTTTCAGCTAATGTTGCATGTTAAAAGTGTTCATTGTAATTAGTTTGATATTTAATTGTTAAATGAGTGTTATGGTACTGTTAATCTAAAAGGGGAGGAATTGTAATGTATGTACCTTTTAAGGGAGAGAACTACTTTTTACAGCTCCTGTATACTGTAGTACCGGCAGTGACCACACCTGTATATAAACCCTGAGTAGTGATCTGTATGGTTAGTTCTAGAGTAACCCTCATTCAGTAAACACCTGTTGAATCGTCCCCTGCAGTCTGTTGTCTGATTATTGAAGGACACAACATTAAGATACACGGATCTAACATCTGCTTCCACAAAAAAGTTGATAAGACTGAGAAGCACTCTGAATATTCCAAGACCTGGCAATGGGGGAGTGCTACTGACAACCAGAAAAAAACTGAGTGCTGTTTATATGTGGCAGAACAGTGGAACGTCACCTGATTAGAATGTGCATGGCACATAGCTGTTAAAAGCAAGGTACCTAAGTGATTATTTCCTGCACCCCTTTCCTTGTAAGATGAAGGATAATCATATTTGTATGTGAAGGCTGAGCATAAAAGAATCAAGCTCAATTTTAGAACTTGCCGCAATTTTAGAACATGCAGTTTACTTATTCAGTCCACCCACACTGAAAATAGACACACCAACAAAGGTAGAAAAGGCAGTACTTAGCATTTTCAAACAAGCTATGTTTTGTCACAATTCTGTTTGCAGCACCATGAAAGTAAAACATACTGCTACTTTATGTTAACTTCTATATTTTTATTCACAACTGTTTGTACATGATACAGTAGTTACTTATTTGTGTTGAAATACGATAGGTATGTCTGGAAGAGAAGAAACATCTGGGTCAAACCTGTTGTATCTTTATTTCCATTGCATTAAAGGATGTGGGCAGTATTTTTACAGTGTGGTTAATGGTATATTGAGGTCAAAATTTTAATCAGGTTTTAAAAGCTCACTTTTCCAAATTGTGGTTTTCTCACACTTTTGATTGGATTATAGCCATTTATTTTTGCCAAATGTTATTTATTAAGTTCTAAAATGAAATGTCCATTAAGTGTATTATATCTATGTAAGATGATGCCTAATCTTGCATGTCCTTGGGCGCCCTTGAGCCTCTTGTCTGTTTCACTGTATAAAACTAAACTTACCTGTGAGTATAGCCAATGTTGTAGTTGCTGCTGTCCGAACAGTTACTTGTGCTCTGTCAAAAGTATTGACAAGTTCAGACAAATGTTCAGTTTCTCAGAAATTATATTGCAACATATAGGGATGACTTCACTGAAATAGCAGATAACTAAAAAGCACGTAAAAGTCCAAAATCTGGATCTTTACTGTAACCTATATTAACAGTTTTTTTCCCCTTCTCTCTACTATCCAGGGTAGATCACCTGTATGCGTTCTTTGTTCAGTGGTCACCAGAAGTATATGGGAAAGATGCCAAAGACCAGGGTTTTGTGGTGGTCGAGAAGGATGAGCTGGAAGTGATTGATAATTTCTTCAGTGACCCAATTCCTAAAAGTTGGGAGGTAGGTTATATTGGGTAATTTTAACACTTATATTTCAAATTTCGAAATCTTAATTCTAGGAAGTTTTTCTTTTTGATAACCTTACACAGAATCCTTGCCACTGGAAATCTAAGCTAATGCTGTGCATTCGTAACTTTTTTATTCATGGGATGTGGGCATCACTGGCAAGGCCAGCATTTATTGCCCATCCCTAATTTCCCTTGAGAAGGTGGTGGTGAGCTGCTGCCTTGAACCGCTGCAATCTGTGTGGTGAAGGACTCTCACAGTGCTGTTAGGGAGTTCCAGGATTTTGACCCAGCGATGATGTGTTTCCAAGTCAGAATGGTGTGTGACTTGGATGGGAACTTGGAGGTGGTGGTATTCCCATTCGCCTGCTACCCGTGTCCTTCTAGGTGGTGGAGGTTGCAGGTTTGGGAGGTGCTGTTGAAGAAGCCTTGGCGAGTTTCTACAGTGCATCTTGTAGATGGTACACACTGCAGCCACGGTGTGCCAGTGGAGGAGGGAGTGAATGTTTAAGGTGGTGGATGGGGTGCCAATCAAGCGGGCTGCTTTGTCCTGGATAGTGTTGAGCTTCTTGCGTGTTGTTGGAGCTGCACTCATCCAGGCAAGTGGAGAGTGTTCCATCATGCTCCTAACTTGTGCCTTGTAGATGGTGGAAAAGTTTTGGAGAGTCTGGAGGTGAGTCACTCACCACAGAATACCCAGCCTCTAACCTGCTCTTGTAACCACAGTATTTATGTGGCTGGTCCAGTTAAGTTTCTGGTCAATGGTGACCCCCAGGATGTTGATGGCAGGAGATTTGACGATGGCAATGCCATTGAATGCCAGAGGTAGGTAGTTAGACTTTCTCTTGTTGGCGATGGTCATTGCCTGGCACTTGTGTGGCGCGATTGTTACCTGCCGCTTATCAGCCCATGCCCGAATGCCATCCAGGTCTTGCTGCTTGTGGGCACGGACTGCTTCATTATCTGAGGAGTTGAGAATGGAACTGAACACTGTGCAGTCATCAGCGAACATCCCTATTTCTAACCTTATGATTGAGGGAAGGTGATTGATGAAGCAGCTGAAGATGGTTGGGCCTAAGACACTGCCCAGAGGAACCATTGCAGCGATGTCCTGGGGCTGAAATGATTGACCTCCAACAACCACAACCATCTTCCTTTGTGCTAGGTATGACTGTAGCCGGTGGAGAGTTTTCCCCCTGATTCCCATTCAGTCAAATGCTGCCTTGATGCCAAGGGCAGTCACTCTCACCTCACCTCAACTATACCCAGGTATGTGCATTGAAATAATATAAAATAATATTTTTCCCCTCCATAGGATTCCAAGGTTGCTTTCTTACATATAAAGCTTTTATGGTAGCCCTCTCCAAACAATCTTCCATTTGCATATCATTGTGGTTAAAATAAGGTCACGAATGGAAGGCAGATAACGACTGGAACTTTCCTTAAGCACATAAGTGTGGGCTGCTGAAACTGTTTTTTTGGTGAACAGTCAGAATATGATGATGATAGAATTTCCATAACAGAAGAACTAAACCCCTAAAGAGGTGAATTTTTATTGGGCAAGTTACAGATAATGAACAAGTAACGTTTTTTTGTAGATTGTAGGAGCGACCATTTTTACTGTATTGAACCCATCATTGTCTGAAATGGACCCATCTATCATCCAAGATTGAGCGATGACGCACATGTTAAATAGCAGTATCATCTTTTCCTAAGCTTTTAATAGGTTTATATGAAAATCTGTTTTTTTTAATTTTTAACTCCTCTACTTTACTTTTGTTTTAAAGGTTTATATTGCTGTAATATGGCAGAGCTGGTTCTAACTGTAGGTACTTGATTTGAAATATGTCACTTCTATAAAATTAAGCAAGTACCTAGTAAAAATAGAGCAATTCTAGGTATCTGAAAAAGGTACAAAGGACAAGTTGCCAGTGCATATGTAGGTCTGCAAGATTTTATTGGCCTAGCCATGCAGCTGTATTCAGGCTAGGGTGGTCTAATTGTCAACTTCTTTACTACTGAATATTTTGAAATGATTATTCACATCTACCTGGCATGATGAATGCAACCTGCCAAGTTGTGTTTTTTTAAGTTGCATTGCAGCTGCACTAATTATCCTGAAAAATAAGTTCCTTGTCACTCTACTTTTAGAACATAAAGAGATTTTTTTTAAACTTTCTACCTACATTCATTATTATTTTAGCTGAGAATCACACATCTACAGTAATACCAAATATTCCATAGCAGGTATAATACTGTACTATAATGCAGATCAAATCAAACTGGTGAAATCTCTTCACTCTGTTAATGCTTGCTTTACAGTATTATTTCTAAGAATTATGTGAATGAATGAACTGGTAGAGCAATTGATTTAGAAGCAGCATTGGTTTAGGCAGAAGCAACAGTTCAATTTTGAGCAGAAACGAGGTCATCTGTTTGGCGGAAACAGCATACAGTAGTTTTTCAGGTAAATCATGTTATTACATGAGAGATAGAAGAAGTAGGGTAGAGTCAAATAGATTAGCAAATAATATAGAGGAAGTAATTAAAGTTGATTTAAATTAGGTAGGGAGGGAATACAAATTTGACTATAGGTAAGCAGATCTTGGAGGGTGGTCAAGAGAAGGGACAGAATGTCAACAAAGTAAATCCAAGCTAAGGCTGTTGTCACATTTTTGTCACACGACTTTGTTGACCGTTACCATTGTAAATTGGTACGTTAATATCTCCCACTCTATTTTGCTAAGTCAGCTGTCAGTGTTGTGGCACTGTGTGGCTTGGTGGAGCAAATTGCTTAAGTTTCTCTCCCAACTCTATCGCTATCTTTTTAATTAAGAAAAACACTTCTATTCATCAACACAACATGGGCAATGCCACAGGCAATTTTCCGTTGTTCTTTAAAACAAATGCTACAATAAATGCCTGTACTTGAATGTTAGAAGTTTGAGTTAGAGGCAAATGTATCAACAAGAAATTGATAAAACGATTATAGAAACTCCAGAAGATAGGATGAATTGAATATGCAGAGATCTAAGATGTTTAGGAAAAATAGAAAGAACTTTATATATTCAATATAATTTGGAATTTAAGGAAGTTGATTTGATAGTCCAGGGGGAAAACACAATGAGATAATCAGGCTTGAATTAACATTAAGGGATCTACAGCAGGCCCTTTGAGTAAGAATAATCACTCTTATCTTTTTTTTCATTCATTTATGGGATGTGGGCATCGCTGGCAAGGCCAGCATTTATTGTCCATCCCTAATTGCCCTTGAGAAGGTGGTGGTGAGCTGCCTTCTTGAACTGCTGCAGTCCGTGTGGTGAAGGTACTCCCACAGTGCTGTTAGGGAGGGAGTTCCAGGATTTTGACCCAGCGACGATGAAGGATTGGCGATATACTTCTAAGTCAGGATGGTGTGACCTGGAGGGAAACTTGAAGGTGGTGGTGTTCCCATGCGCCTGCTGCCTTCTACCTTATAGGTAGAAGAGGTCGCGGGTTTGGGAGGTGCTGCCGAAGAAGCCCTGGCGAGTTGCTGCATTGCATCTTGTACATGGTACACACTGCAGCCACGGTTCGCCGGTGGTGGAGGGAGTGAATGTTTAAGGTGGTGGATGGGGTGCCAATCAAGCTGGCTGCTTTGTCCTGGATGGTGTCGAGCTTCTTGAGTGTTGTTGGAGCTGCACTCATCCAGGCAAGTGGAGAGTATTCCATCACACTCCTTACTTGTGCCTTGTAGATGGTGGAAAGGCTTTGGGGAGTCGGGAGGTGAGACACTCGCCGCAGAATACCTGGCCTCTGACCTGCTCTTGTTGCCACAGTATTTATATGGCTGGTCCAGTTAAGTTTCTGGTCAATGGTGACCCCAGGATGTTGATGGTGGGGGATTTGGCGATGGTAATGCCTTTGAATGTCAAGGGGAGGTGGTTAGACTCTCACTTGTTGGAGATAGTCATTGCCTGGCACTTCTGTGGCGCAAATGTTACCTGCCACTTATCAACCCAAGCCTGAACGTTGTCCTCGTCTTGTTGGATGCGGGCATGGACTGCTTCATTATCTGAGGAGTTGTGAATGGCGCTGAACACTGTGCAGTCATCAGCGAACATCCCCATTTCTGACTTTATGTTGGAGGGAAGATCATTGATGAAGCAGCTGAAGATGGATGGGCCTTGGACACTGCCCTAAGGAACTTCTGCAGCGCTGTCCTGGGGCTGTGATGGTTGACCTTCAACCATCACAATCATCTTCCTTTGTGCTAGGTATGACTCCGGCCAGTGGAGCGTTTCCCCCTCCCCGATTCCCATTGACTTCAGTTTTATTAGGGCTCCTTGATGCCACACTCGGTCAAATGCTGCCTTGATATCGAGGGCAGTCACTCTCACGTCTGGAATTCAGCTCCTTTGTCCATGTTTGGATCAAGGCTGTAATGAGGTCGGGAGCCGAGTGGCCTTGGCAGAACCCAAACTGGGCATCAGTGAGCAGGTTATTGGTGAGTAAGTGCTGCTTGATAGCACTGTCGATGACACCTTCCATCACTTTGCTGATGATTGAGAGGAGACTGATGGGGCGGTAATTGTCTGGGTTGGATTTGTCCTGTTTTTTGTGGACAGGACAAGCCTGGGCAGTTTTCCACATTGTTGGATAGATGCCAGTGTTGTAGCTGTACTGGAACAGCTTGGCTAGAGGCGTGGCTAGTTCTGGAGCACAAGTCTTCAGCATGTTAGCCGGGATGTTGTTGGGGCCCACAGCCTTTGCTGTATTCAGTGTTTCTTGATATCACGTGGAGTGAATCGAATTGGCTGAAGACTGGCTTCTGTGATGGTGGGGACCTCCGGAGTAAGCCGATATGGAGCATTCTGGCTGAAGATGGTTGCCAACGCTTCAACCTTGTCTTTTGCACTCACGTGCTGGGCTCCACCATCATTGAGGATGGGGATATTCATGGAGCTTCTTCCTCCCATTAGTTGTTTAATGGTCCACCACCATTCATGACCAGATGTGGCAGGACTGCAGAGCTTTGATCTGATCCGTTGATTGTGGGATCGCTTAGCCCTCTCTATAGCATTCTGCTTCCGCTTTTTAGCATGCATGTAGTCCTATGTTGCAGCTTCCCCAGGTTGACACCTCATTTTTAGGTACGCCTGGCATGCTCTTCTACACTCCTTATTGAACCAGGGTTGGCCCCCTGTCTTGATAGTAATGGTAGAGTGAGAGATATGCCGGGCCATGAGGTTACAGATTGTGGTGGAATACAATTCTGCTGCTGATGGCCCACAGCGCCTCATGGATGCCCAGTTTTGAGCTGCTAGATCTGTTCTGAATCTATCCCATTTAGCACGGTGGTAGTGGCACACAACATGATTGAGGGTGTCCTCAATGTGAAGATGGGACTTTGTCTCCATAATGACTGACTGAGTGGTGGTCACTGCTACCAATATTGTCATGGACAGATGCATCTGCGACAGTTAGGTTGGTGAGGAGGTTTTCCCCTCGATCTCTCACCACCTGTTGCAGGCCCAGACTAGCAGCAGAGTTGCTACCCTGCTCCAACAAATTCAGCAAAGTACAAAAAATTTGTGACTCAAATTTCCCAGAAAATAGATTTAAAACATTAATGATCAATGGAGTTGGATACTATAATAGAAGAGCTAGGGACCTAAAGGGATGAGCTTCGATTATTGCCTTTTCTCGTTCCTGAATTTTTTTTCTTATATCCATAGTGAAGATTTGCACTTCTGCCTTGAATTTGTACTTTTAACATCTAGTCTTTGGTATTCCCCAAGTAATTTTCCTCAGCTGAGTCGCAGACTGTTGATTTAGCGCAGAAGAAACTACCTACTTTCAGTTCTCTTCACACCTTATTATGTCTGGTTAAACAAAGCTGACCTTCTTCTGTTACATTGGATCTTTTTTTAAACGATGGAAATCTTTTTGAAAATTTCACAACCCTACAATTTGGTCCCATCATTTTTCCTTCAATGAAGTATTTGAGTGTACAAGATTAAAAAGGGGAGCTTCAAATTTTAGTATCCTTGTTAAGTTAATTCCAGCAAGGGGATGTAAAATCATCAATGATCCTATTATACTGATGTAAAATATTTTTGTAGTCACAAATCACATTGGGAATAATAATTCCCAAAATGTCAGTACCTATCATAATACATAATATCATACCACAATCTAATCACCTGAATTTAGAAAAATATTTTACTTCATGAACAAGGAATGAAGGGACTGAGATAGAGAAGCTAAGATATTTCCAGTGGAAATGAGTTCATTCAGTTCCTCACCACTGATAGTGTTTGTGGCGAGACTGCAGCTGCCAAGGGTATTTCTAAATGTCTCTAATTCATTTTTTTCCCTCTAACTCAGTGCTACTCATTGACCTGGGTCAACTTGCAGTCCACCTCTCCCCTTAACAGTTGCCTTGCAGAAGACCTATATGTTGGGCCTCTATTTGTTGCCTGCCCAGCTGTGGGATTCTACCCTTTCCCTCTCCTCCTTTACCCCTCCAGAAAGGGGTTGCTATTTAACATCCATGCGCAAGTAAAAGGGTCACTTGGCAGCACCTTGCGATGGGACAGTATGACCAGGAGTACACCCAAGTCCCAGATTTCACTGTACAGTGCATTGAAGCATTCCTGAATATGGCCCTTCAACCAGACACTTTGGATTATGGCCTTTAACAAAAATGTTGTACAGTAATACTGGCCTAAGCCTATGTAGGAGGTGTGGGCATAGCACCTATTCTAGGGGTAAATGCCTTCCCTTCCCCACCCTGCCCCTTGCCCCATTTTTAACTTTTATTTTTATTTTGAATGTTGTTACATTTATCCTGGAGTTTATTTTACTAATCTGTCCTGATTGACTTGACTTTTAAGTGAAAAGCTTTTGCTGGCTTGATGATGTTACATGTTTCAACTTTTGAAATATGCAGGAAGTGGTATGAAGAAACTGGCTACTTTCCAGTTCTGTTTAACTCCTAGGAGTAGGAATTTACCTTCTGGAGAACTAAAGTTCCTGTGGTACATTTGCAAAGACCAGAGGGTTTAAAAAAAAAAAAAAAAAAGCTTGGCATAAAGTGCTGTAGCATTACTTCTGGGTAAATCATTCAAGTTGAGAAGACCTGGCTTGTCCAGTCAAGAGTGTGCATTTTTTCTAAATGTCACTCCATGAAGACTTGAAACAAATTGTATAGCACGAGGAAGAACTGGTAGATGGTATTTAGTTTGGATCTGATACAAGTGGGATATTCAAAGTAGTCCCTTCATATAACCATGGTCATTATAGGATCAATGATAGTAAACATATTAACACTGGTTCTGAAAATTAGCATATTCCTTTTCACTTGTGCCAAAATCCATCTCGAAAGTATTTGCAATTACCACATCTTTTAAAACATTTTTTTAAATGTAACATTTTATTGCATTATTTTATAAGCTATTTGGGTCTTGATTCTATACTCCTGTTTTTAACTTTGGTGTGTGGGCCGACGCGTATGGCGAACCGTCTGGCTCCCACAGAGTACGAGGCTGGAGAGATATTAACTCCTGGGCC
The DNA here is from genome assembly GCF_052327205.1 of Somniosus microcephalus. Taxonomy (NCBI): domain Eukaryota; kingdom Metazoa; phylum Chordata; class Chondrichthyes; order Squaliformes; family Somniosidae; genus Somniosus; species Somniosus microcephalus. The sequence goes on along the minus strand of NC_140995.1, from coordinate 131,821,416 downwards.
CCATTTAAATGCTCCGATACTGACTTCCACCCGAAGCCAATAGGCAGGAGTCTAAATTGGCGGGTGGAGGGCATTCCGCCACTGGGGACCCATGAAAACGGTCCCCAGCAAGGTAATCCAGGAATGGAGGGGGATCAGGAAAATCTGTGATTGAGTGAAGGGAGGAGGCCCGAAGTATCTTTGGGGGACCAGACAGCACTCCTACTCCTCCTAAACAACAAGTAACCTTTAAAAAGTAGGGGAAGAAAGCACTTAAATGCACCTCTTCTGGCCTGATGGGTTTGAGACTGCACAGCCCTCAGTTTGGCCCGCAGTTCAAATGGCATGCACGTCCCGATAATGTCATCGGGACGTGGCTTTGCCATTTAAATTAGGCCCCCGCTCCTCTGGGTAGGGCAGCCTTCCCGTGCCTGAATTCAGATTAGTTACGATGGTAGGGGGTGGGAACTCGGCACAAACTCTTTCCTCCCTTCCGCACCACCCCCTCATCTTGACCCCCGCCTGCACCGTTCCCACCAAGCAAAATGAGTTTAAAAATCTGCCTAAAGTCCAGGTGTCTTAACTGTTTCAGCTGGTTTTAAACAAATTCAAATTTAAATAAACCAAAGTTTTTTGTCAAAATTAACAGCTTTATTTGCTGGCTATCAAGTTGCTTTGGTTCATTGGCTGTTCATCTTGTAAATTGGTTTTGGTAGGTGGACATAAAAGATGGATTTAGAAATATAAAATCAAACTGGGGTGGGGAGAATTGAGCATGTTGCAGCTTTAAAATTATTATTTCATTAGCAAGTATTCACTTGAATAGAATTAATTTCTTATTTTATTCTTGAGATTCATTTACTCAATATAACGTAACACAAGTAATAAAACTTGAACAGAGCGATATATATAATTTGTATTTTTATATATCTATTAATAAAAACATGGAACCACTCCCAGATGGTCTAATGATATTTTATGATGGGTGTACAGGAAGGGAACTTTGGCAAGTTTCCAGTTTTGCTTTGAGCTTGATATTTGGTTTCAGAGCAAAACGAAAGTTACTACTGTACGTGAAATGGAAAGTAGTTCATTATGCAGCGACAGCCAATCAAGTACAATTGAGCGTAGAAGCAAGCGCCTCATAAGCAGTTGAAGGCAGTTCAGTAATTGTTACTTACAAGTGATTGATCAGAGTTTTGTGGATATCCAGTTGCAGAAATGAGGGTCCCTAGAATACCATCTAATATTAGAATTGTATTTAAGGCAAAGGGAGATGATGAATCCTTTGTACAGGTCAGTTACACTTTTTTCCTTACTTTTGCTTAATTCAGTTTAAGATTTATTTTAAAAGGGAAATATTTTTAGGTGCAAGACTAAATAAATAGTTTTTACTGAGCAATTTACCCATTTTAAGATGACCAAAACCTTTCATTTTTTAATTAAAATTTTGCACAATAGTTTTCTTTCACAGCTGTTTTGTATACATTTTAAATTGCTCAAGAATTGTACTGTGAGTTGTATTTGCAATATTCTCTCTCAGCAGTTTTTGATTGGTAGGTTTAAAAAGCCCATGCCATCGCTTTATGCTGATTACTGGATAATTTTGTTTTTTGTCGTGGAGTCTTCACTTTTTTCTTGTCACTATTTATTAAGAGACTAAAGACTAGTTTTCTTCAATGTGATTTTGTGGGGTATGATGATCATATTTTCATATGAATTCAGCAACGCAATATCAAATTGTACTAATTTTGAATCATACATTTAAAAGTAATATTTATTATCAGGGAAAACTCTTGAATTCCCAAATCCTAAATTAATGGATTAATGGCCTACTGGATCCATTTTAGTAACATGTAAATTATGTGCTTGTTTAAAAATACATAGTGCATTTTTTATATGTAGAATATAAATAAACATTATGGAGCTTTAAACCATGTATGTTAAGTTTATGCGTGTTGAAGCATAGCATGCCTAATTGTATGTGGGACATGGTAAATGAGGATAAAGGGAACATTTATATGCAGAGTAGGCTTAAAAAATGTGTTAACTATTTAAATTTAGTCCTTCATCTAAAACAGTATTATCCTCCTAATCAAAAAGCTCTAATCCTAATTTGAATCACCTTACTAACTTGAAATGTTTAATTAAAAACATTTTTTCTTTCTTGAGGTCTCTGTCTCTATATTGCACCACCACCATTCACCTAGAAGCAGCAAATCAAGAAAGGTTTTTTAAAGTCTTTACATGTTATAGTTTTTTTGGCTTAGCTCAGAACATAAAGTGTTTTATTTGTCATTAGAAATTGAAGTATGTAAAATAATGTTTTCGACACTGATTCATTTCATTTGTATTTATTCTGGTGCAATAAAAACAAGTGATTTGGTGCTTTAAAATATGTTTTCATATACTTTAAAATCCTGTTGCTTTTTTACAAATGTATAGAATGTGCGATTTTTTTTTTTGGTTGTATATAGACTTTGGTTATAAGGAAGAAAGAAACTTTGCACCCACGCTTGGCTATTATTTGCATAAATTCAATCATAGAAACTAGCAGAAAATATATAAATCTCCCTTGAGGTCTGAAGGTCTATTTAATTTTGGTGTATTAAATGTTCTCAATTTTCTACCTTTCTCATCTGAGTGGTGTGGTGATTCATTCTGGTATTTTGGACTCTGGTTATCATCCAAATGTCGTCCCCTCTTGAGAGCTTGAACAGGGTGTGTTAGCAAGCTATTCAATCATGAGGAGGCATCATGCCAAGCCTAAAACACATCTACCTAATATCAATTCAAGGCACATTGCAGCAGTCACTGTATAGCAGTCAGAAGCAAGAAGCCTGTTTTTCTTTAAGGGTGTTGGAGGGGCAGGGAGTTTTGAAAAATGCCACAAATTTTGTAATCAATTTGTTTTACAGATCATCACCATTGAAGAGGCAAAACGACGCCAGAGCATTGGCAGTTTTTATGAAGAAGAGACAGAAGATCTACAACCTGTTCTTGCAGACCCTAGTGAGCTGCTGGAGAGTTTCCACATTGAAAAGGTAAAGATATCTGAAACACTTTCTAGTGGTTTTAATCTTTTGTGTGTAGAGAAACCCACTAATGAAGTGCTTTCCTCTCCGCAGCTTACACAGCACCTTCCTGCAAGAACACAGGGGTATGCTTGGCGACTTATGTACAGTACAGCAGTTCACGGAACAAGCTTAAGGACACTTTACCGTAGTTTGGCTGTCATTGATACTCCTGTACTTCTAGTTGTCAAAGACATGGATAATCAGGTAAATAAATTGATAAATTCTCAGTTTTTTAAGGAAATAAGCGTGCAACTATAATTGGTAGAGGGATACAGCAGAATTTATGGCCAGAATCTTGCCGGCGCTGTGAGATTGGAGGCGGGTCTGCTGTCAAAATGACAGTGATTGACAGCGGGGCCAAAGTCTGCTCTGAACCCGCCTCCTTGTTAATTTCCCAAGTGCCAGCTCTGCCTGCAGTTTGCAGACCCAGCATTAAGAAGTGGGTCAGACAATTGAGATATTTAAGAAGCTGCTTAAATGTGTTTAAGCAGCATTTTACCAGGCTCCAATGATATTTCCATGTTTTTTGACGAGGTTCCCGTGTTCAGGGATCACGTCAGGGAAGTGTGTCGGGTTCTCAATGAATCTCCATTGCTGTGAATAGTTGACAGCTGCAAAAGTGGTATAAAAGCTACCATTTCACAGCTGTTCAATTTCCAATCTTAGAAGCTGGAGCCGTCAGGATTTGGAATACACTTTTCAGCTTTATGGAGGTTTGGAGCAAACTCTCTATCCAGTGTCACCTCCTTGGAGCAACCTCTCTCACCATTGACATCGCTTCTGTCATCTCAACTTCAGCTGCCATTTAATCCATCAGCATCGATGCCCTTAAAAATCTCACCTTGGTCCTCGGAATCCCACCACGATCAGCCCCAAAACCAGCATCGCCAGGCACACCAGCAGCACCAACCTTCTCCACAATCACCTGATGCTGCACAGGACACAGGGTATCAGCACCCGACCACATTGCTGCCAGGGATGGCCTCACCATGGCCAGATTTACTTCACTTGATGCTGTACACCCTGGCTGCCACATGATGCGCCAGGTTGGCACCACCCCACACCAACACCATAAAGCATCCCTACAATGCCCAAGCCATTCCTTTCACACTCATCACCTTTTGGGGGGGGGGGGGGGAACCGTTATGTCTCATCATTCACTGCAACTCACTAAGACACTTCCAAAGGTGCACACAGATCTGTCCAAGAAGGCAAAGTATTGAAAATAAATATCTCAATGTTTGACAACACATTAACAGAAACTTTACATGAACATTGGCGATAACACACAACTGCCTACCCTTGTGTGTTGTTAGTTGGTATGATTGCACCAGGATGAGGGTGAGTGTGAGGAGTAGCTAGTGAGATGGGGATGTGATAATGTAGATAGAGAGGGATGGGTGGAGGTGCAAGGTACGTTGGTGTGAGTAAGGATGTGCAGGAGTAGGGTAGGGAAGGCAGAGTGATGGGGATGTGATGAGTGGCACAGCAGGATGAGGCTGAGTGTGGCTTTGCAGTAACGTTTTGTGATCTACTGAGATCATTGAAAGATTTGCGCCACTGCAGCCTGGTCCTCCTGATGAATTCCCTGCTTGTGCCCTCCTGTGCAATGTGCAACCAGGCTGCATTGGTCTCCTGGGGAGGTCTCTTCTGCCCATTGGAAGGGAAGAGAACCTCCTTGCGTGCTGTGACTCCCTCCATAAGCATATGAAGGGAGTCATAAGAGCGCCTGGGTGCAGCCATGCACTTTTGTGCCGTGCTTGTCAGTGTTTGCAGCACCTCAATGCTGTAAAACACTGACAGTAGAACTGTCAAAATGAATTTGGACATGGTCCCTTTAAGGAAACCGGCTGATGATGTGTCATCAATTGATGTCATCAGACCCGCTTCCTTTTAATTGGCTAGGAACCTCACAGGGTGGGTTTAACAAGCCCCATCACTTTGGAGGCCGGGATCGACACAGCTGCGGGGTCGGGACCCGCCATGGATATCGCACGCCACGGACCCGCCGAGGTTGGTAAAAATCCAGCTCTAGCCCAAGAATTTAGCAGTGCAAGTTTGTAAACTAAGATTTTGTTCTCTTTGCAGATATTTGGAGCATTAGCATCACACCCTTTCAGATTAAGTGACCATTGTTTTGGTACAGGAGAAACCTTCCTCTATACATTCAATCCACAGTTCAAGGTAAGTGCTTACATTTTGCAGTTTTTAGAAAGTTTAGGTAGTTGAGAGAAGTTGCTGGCAAAATCATTTTTAAAAAAGATTTACACCATGCTGTGTTAAATGCCATGTACATAACTTTTGATCTAGAACTTTAAGATATTGCCTTGTGAGGATGTCTCATTTGAGGAAAGGTGTGCTTTAAAATGCTACATTAGCTACTTTGTCAAGTATGTGTTAATTGCACTGTACATTTTTTGTAACAAAAGGAAGAATTCCTGCTGCATGTATTTAGAGGAGGATCAGAGCTATTTTATTGGAATAGTACAAAGCTAATGTTGTAGCATGTATTATACAAGAGCAGGACAACTTAGGATGGGCAATAAATGCAGCCTACATCCCGAGAACAAATATTTTTTTCAAAAATCAATTCCTTAATTTAGCTACTGAAACATTTGCCATTTGTATTGTGTGAGAAGTCCACATTTTGGAAATAGTTGAACAGCTTTAATTGACACATAATGCGCAAATAAAATTCTGTGGTATAGTAACATATTACCTTAATCTGTTAAGTAACGCAAGTATAAATTGAATATATTTTACATTCAATAGATATTCAGGTGGAGTGGAGAAAACTCGTACTTCATTAAAGGAGACAGAGACTCTTTAGAACTAGGTGGAGGAAGGTATGTATCCGCTACATACAATAATTTTATTATCTCAATTACTACAGCTTCTTATGATATGCTTTTATTTTTTTAAATAACCATGTAAATTAATGTAGAATACATTTATATTGTTTGCTCTTGATCTTTTTTCTTAAAATAATGCAACCACAATATCGTAGCTGATCGTTTTAACTGAGAGAATCACACCATGTGACCTGGTAACAGTATTATAACATCAGTACTTGCACATAAATGTAGTCCTAATGAGCCTCATCAGTCCATTGTGCCACATTCATTTAAGTGAGTTTTGTTAGCGGGACTATAAACTGGAGTACCACACAGAAGTGAAGTACTTCAATTTGGCAAGAAGTTCATGGTGAAGTGACCTTTGCAAGGGGAGAAAATTGGGCTGCTAATTTTTTTATAATTTGTAAGAGTGTTGGAATCCTTTGGTGAATTTTGCACTTATCAAACTGCTGGGAAATGGTTTTCTACTGTCTGAATATTTTCTACTTTTTGAACTGAATATTCTTACAAATTGCCCCATGTTCAAATGTAGTGTGAATAAGGTGCATAGTAAAACTCCCTGTACATTTTACCAAAAAGGTTCATTAGGTAGAAAATTGTGGCTTTTTTTTTACTGTGGACTTGCACCCACTGGGAACTATGTTGAGAATGGCCTGACCCACTTAGGACACTTGCACCTGCTAAAGAGGAAAGACTTTCATCGGTATCTGGCCTGCATTTGTACTCGGGTCCCAGAAATGTAAGAACAGTGCCTCCTGGTCCCACTGGACTTTTATTTCTTATAAAGTAGCTTTGGTTCAAAATTAAGTATAATAAATGTGTGATGACTGAACACACAGTCACAATCAATACTGAATTTGTTGTTGACTAATTTATGTTATCTAACAATCTCAAAATGTTGTATTTCAGTGGCCATTTTGGCTTGTGGCTAGACGCAGATTTATATCATGGACGAAGCAACCCATGCAGTACATTTAACAATGAAACACTGTCAAAAAAAGAAGACTTTATTGTGCAAGATCTTGAAGTGTGGACTTTTGTATAAATTTGCGTGATCTTTTACCAGCCCATCTCTGTTCTGCTGTTCAGTCCGTTGGATGATAGGATTCCACTGCTAGCTGCCTTATATTGTATCCAGTGCTCACAACATCCTGTAAAGGAGCATGTTTCTGAATGCTTAAGCTACATTTCTAAAGCTGAACTACAAAGGAGATTACAGGGCACAGCTTTCCAGAAAGGCAACAATAGCTTTGCATTCTGTCAACTTGCTTGGGACCCTTACATCTGCATCTCATCACGTGATAAAGGAAACCAGTTGAGCCAGTGAAATCTTTTTGACAGAAAGAAATGTTTTTGGGTATGAAGGGAGAGCAAAAGAAAACGTTGTCATGACAGATGTAGTTCCTTCCAAATGCTGTGTGCTAGCCAAAGAGTGACTGGCTGTAAACTGCTAGTACGGCCAAAGCCATGGTGCAAGGCAGTGCTTTTCAATTTAAGGGGATATTTAATATAAAAGCATTTTATGACAACATAATGCATGCTGATGGTACATTGTTCAATACTAGTATGCTAACCTAGTCTTATTTTTAATTGTTTTATCACGTTGCTTAAAGTCCTGACTGGAATGTTTAATATTCTCTAGAAATGTTTGTTTGTTTTCCAGTAAGTGGAAGTAAATTTATTGAAAAAGTGACAATCCTGGGGGGAAAAAAGTTGTAATTATGCCAGGATCATTTATATATTATAGTACAGTACTTTAATTTAATGTAACTTTTATATTTGTTTTTGGTTACATTAAATGTTTTATACCCTGTGTTTAGGGTTGGTTTTGTATCGGTGCAGGCACTGAACGCCATGTTTCAAATCTTTGTTTACAGTTAGCAAAATGATTATGTAAAATACTTGTTTCTTGTGTATGTATGTTTGCATTCGTTTGAACATTCCAGTGTCTTAAGGGTATAAAGGGAATTGTTAAATGCACACAAGGAATATCATAGCACTTTGAAAGAAATGGTAGTAGCTTTTTGGCACCATATACAGCTTGAATTGTAAAGAACCAAGTCTACACATACATCATTCTCCCTTCATTTTAGTCAATTAAAGTGCATTTTGTGCAACAAAGTGTAATGCAAAAAATGTATTTGGATTTCTGGTTTATTTTGATATGAAGCAGTTAAACAGATTTTAAAGAAACAACATTAAACTTTTCAAGAAAGCTTAAAACACTTGAGATGTAGGTTATATTGATAGAAAACAAATACCCTGTAATGCTGTTTCCATAAGGTGCCATTTCTACTTCTGATCACCAAAATACAGGAACAAGAACGAAAGAACATTTCAAAACTATTTAAGTAAAAGTCACAAGTTTGCACCAATGTTTTTGCATATTTGGCTGTTGTGCTGTTTAAGAATATCTGAACAGCACTAAATGTTTCACCAGTTTAGTTTTTTTTTTAAGTTTAGCATTTGATATGTTAAACAATAGCTTACAAATCATATTGTATTTAATACACTATACCCGTAGTGTTATCAGAGCAATCAAAATTGTATCTAAATTCTGTGTGTGAATGTCATTAAGAACATATATACTGGAACACTTGCAGTAAATCCAATAAATCTGTGTACTTATAAAATATCCATTCTATGATGCTTTTATTAGAAGGAAAGAAGCTGATCAGAATCATTTATTGAGTATAAACTCAGACATTGATTAAAAAGTGCTATCTTGTGGAAAATTATATTTGTCTTTGTCCTTCCAAAATTTTAACTGGGTGGTAGTTTTCAATGAGTGACATTGCAATCCAATGAGAGCCACATTTTGGGGTTTTTAATGACATATTTTCTCTGGTTCAACCTCACCAGCCACTCCTTTATGCGGACCTCACATCCCATACAATCGGAGATTGTTTTAGCCTTCCGAATATCTGGGCAAACAATAGCAAGATCCGGGGGTTATAACAGAGAACCCGTAACTCTGCACACCAGTGGCTTCAATGAATTACGTGCTGCCACTTGATTATCCTGTACAAAAAGTGGACTTAATGTACACTCTTACCAGACTGAGACTCAGGCTCTAAACCATCAAGTGCTTTTATTTTCACAAGACTTACAAATGAATAGTATACAATATAAAACAGTTAATCATACATTACTCTCTCTGATACATCAAATAATAAAGACACTGCTGAATTTCTCTCTAAACATTGATTTTAAAACCTAAACTCTTGTGCTGTTGAACATATCACAATCTCAGAACTGACCCAGCTCTTCTGGTTGGCACAAAACTTAAAACATACAGCTCTGACTGCTGGCTAAAAACTGTGGTGGCTCCCCTAGTAACCTCGACAGAAATATAATCCTAGTTTTTAAGTTATATATGATCAGAAGCTTCATTTCTCTTATCAATGTTGAATAGAAAGCCAATTTTGCATAATAGCAAGGATGAATGCAATGGCTCTGGCCATTTTCACAACTCACACTTTGGACATTCCACTGTTATCCTTAGAAACTTGCATGTTTGAAACTTTACAGACAGCCTATCTAGGGTCTGTTGAGAAATATGTGCCTGTGAGAATGTAACCCCTCACCTGCTGATACTAGCCATAAAGAATCCCAATCTTTATGGGGAAAAAGTACTTTTTTTTTGTTGTGATATTGCAGTTAGGACTGTATACTCGCAGTAGAATCATAATACAATATTTGTACCACCTCTGCCTAAGTGAAGAGTGGATTATACACCAAAGGTCTGATGAAAAGACTAGCGATTGCAATTTTATTGCAGTATAGTAGAAAGCCACATATAATTGTCAGGAGATGTGGACTGCGATCTTCAGCCTCCTCAGCTTCTGGGTGGACAGGAACCTGTTTCACCACCACCTCACGACCCAACTCTTTGGACTTCTCACCGGTGACCTTCAATAGGCCTGCCCATATATGGGTAGATGTATTGCAATGATGTACAAATTAAAGAAATATATCACCCAACATCAGTTAAGCCATAGCAATGCTGGACAGCAGAATAGCTTGTTTGTTACTGGCATCCAACGTTGATACGGTGGCAGACATGGCATTCAATTTTTAAATTCAGATAGCCTAAGCAATCATTTGCATAGGCAATAATGCTAAATTTGAATTTAAAGAAATTAAACATTTACCTGCAACTGTAGGATGTTGCCCGCAATGCTACACTTTCAAGGTCCGATGCAGAAAATCTACACTCGCACTCATGGAAACTGCCAAATATATGTAAATGATGATCCTGAGGCGAAGATTGCTGGGGTCAGGGGACACCTCTGGAGGCAGGAGACCCACAACATGAGATGTGTCTTAATTCTGCTAAGGTGGAAAATCAAGGCTGTTATATTTTCAAACATTGTATACAGCACACAGTTAATAATTTGTCACGCCTAAAAGAATAACTGAAAGCATATTGGGTTAAAGGGTAAACAACAACTTGCATTTCTATAGTGCCTTTAACGTAGTAAAAATGTCCCAAGGTGAATCACAGGAGCATTATCAGACAAAAATTGACACCAAGCTACAAGGGGATATTAGGACAGATGACCAACAGCTTGGTCAAAGAGGTAGGTTTTAAGGAGGGTCTTAAAGGAGGCAAGAGAGGCGGAGAGGTTTAGGGAGGGAATTCCAGAGCTTCGGGCCTTGGCAGCTGAAGGTACGGCCGCCAATGATGGAGTAATTAAAATTGGGGATGCGCAACAGGCCAGAATAGGAGATCGCAGAAGGTTGTAGGAGTGGAGGAGTTTACAGAGCTTGAATTCCCTCCCTAAATCTCTCTACCTCTCTTTCCTCCTTTAAGACCTACCTCTGCTATCCTAATATCTCTTTATGTGCTTCGGAGTCAAATTTTGTTTGATAACTCTCCTGTGAAGCGCCTTGGGATGTTTTACTACATTAAAGGTGCTATATAAATACAAGTTGTTGACACAGATGACATGAGGAAAAACATTTTTACACAGCAATTTACGGTAGAAACATAGAAGATAGGAGCAGGAGTAGGCCATTCGGCCCCTCGAGCCTGCTCCGCCATTCAATGCGATCATGGCTGATCATCCAAATTCAGTACCCCGTCCCTGCTTTCTCCCCATACCCCTTGATCCCTTTAGCCTTAAGAAATATATCCAACTCCTTCTTGAATATATTTAATGAACTGGCCTCCACCGCCTTCTGTGGTAGAGAGTTCCACAGGTTCACCACTCTCTGGGTGAAAAAATTCCTCCTCATTTCTGTCCTAAATGGCCTACCCTTTATCCTTAGACTGTGTCCCCTGGTTCTGGACTCCCCGATCATCGGGAACATTCTTCCTGCATCTAGTCTGTCCAGTCCTGTCAGAATTTTATAAGTTTCAATGAGATCACCTCTCATTCTTCTAAACTCCAGTGAGTACAAGCCCAATCGACCCAATCTCTCCTCATACGTCATTCCTGCCATCCCAGCTATCAGCCTGGTGAATCTTCGCTGAACTCCTTCCATGGCAAGAACATCCTTCCTCAGATAAGGCGACCAAAACTGCACACAATACTCAAGATGTGGTCTCACCAAGGCCCTGGAGAACTGCAGCAAGACATCCTTGTTCCTGTACTCAAACCCTCTCGCTACGAAGGCCAACATGCCATTTGCCTTTTTAACTGCCAGCTGCACCTGCATGCTTACCTTCAGCGACTGGTGCACAAGTACACCCAGGTCTCGTTGCACTTCCCCTTCTCCCAATCTATTGCCATTCAGATAATAATCTGCCTTCCTGTTTTTGCCACCAAAGTGGATAACCTCGCATTTATCCACGTTATATTGCATCTGCCATGCTTTTGCCCAATCACCCAACCTGTCCAAATCATCCTGGAGTTTCTCGGCATCCTCCTCACAGCACACACACCCACCCAGCTTTGTGTCATCTGCAAATTTGGAGATATTACATTTAGTTCCCTTGTCTAGATCATTAATATATATTGTGAATAGCTGGGGCCCAAGGACCGATCCCTGCGGTACCCCACTAGTCACTGCTTGCCACTCGGAAAAAGACCCATTTATTCCAACTCTTTGCTTTCTGTCTGCCAACCAGTTCTCTATCCAAGTCAATACCTTGCCCCCAATCCCATGTGCCTTAGCTTTACATGCTAATCTCTTATGCGGGACCTTATCAAAAGCCTTCTGAAAGTCCAAATATACCACATTCACTGGTTCTCCCTTATCTATTTTACCAGTTACATCCTCAAAAAATTCCAGTAGATTAGTCAAGCATGATTTACCTTTTGTAAATCCATATTGACTTTGTCCGCTCCTGTCACTGTTTTCCAAGTGCTCTGCTATTACATCTTTTATAATGGACTCTAGCATTTTCCCAACTCATATCTATACATACGCACGTATCTCTGGTCATGATAACCTCAAATGGTCCGGTCCACCTAGGTGAGAATCCCGATCTCTCTGGCAATATTTTAACAAATACCTGCTCGCCCACCTTGGGTAGTGGCTCCAAGGTGGGGTTGACTCTATGTTCCCTTATAATCCCTTATAATCTGGACAGATCTGTGTATTTTTATCTCTGCTGTCTTGTTGTTCTTTAACTTCTTGTTTGAGCTCTTTCAATTGATTATCCAATGTTTGTACGTATTTCCTAATTTTATCTTTTAAGGGTCCTAGTCCCTCGCTACCAGATGCCACTCCTTCCGGCAGACACATTGCTTGTCCAGTCATGAGTTCATATGGTGTAGGTCCGGTCACCCTGTGATCCTTTTTCCATATTCCATCTCTACCTTTGGCTGCGCCTCTCTTTGTCCACTGCTCCTGCTCTTCCATTTCGGTCTCTTCTTGGATTCTTTTAATGTTCACTTCCTCTGCTGTTATTCTATCTGCTGCTATTGATGTAGGCATCTCTGTGTCCGCTGCTGCTCTTGCTGCCTGATCAGCTAGCATATTTCCTTTTTGTTGCTCGCTCACTATCTTGCGGTGTGCCTTTATTTTAATCACTGCTACCTCTTCTGCTCCTTTTACCACTTTTACTAGGTCTCTCACTATCTCCTCATGCTGTATTTGTCCTCCTCCGGAGGTTACATATCCTCTACTATTCCATGCTATCTTATAATCATGCACTACCCCAAACGCATATCTACTGTCTGTATATATATTTACTCGTTTTCCCTTTGCCAATTTCAATGCTTCCGTGAGAGCCACTAATTCTGCTACCTGCGCTGAGGTTCCTCCTTCAAGCCCTCCCTTTGCGACTGTTTCTCCATTCTCAGATACTACTGCCCAACCAGTGTGTGGCTCCCCATTTATATATTGGCAAGATCCATCAACATAAAAGATGCTTTCGGGATTTTCAAGGGGCGATTCTGATACGGTTCCTCTGACCTCTTCTTCGATTACTAACTGACACTCGTGTGCCTCACCCTCTCATAGCATTCCCTCTGTGGGGTTGACTCTATGTTCCCTTATAATCTGGACAGATCTGTCCTTGGGTATCAATACTGCTTCCCAAGCTGCCCTCCTTCTGTCTGATACAGCCTTAATTTTGCCTGTGTTTAGCAGGTCCACACTGTGATTTGCGTGTGTAATATTAGCTGTCCTGACACAGTGATGGGCTCACATATCCGCACCGCCCATGCTGTAGGATTCACAAAATTGGATTTAATATCAATAAGGGTTAAATGGCAGAAGAGGCCGTGTTTTTAAAGACTGTTTTAAAAGAAGCCCAGAAAAAGGGGCATACAAAATGGCCACCATACCATGTGATCAGCTTATTGGGACACTTTAAAATGGTTCCTGCACAACCTCAGACAGATTTGTGGATTCAACCCACAGTAAGTTCTGGAAGCCGTTTCTGAGAGAACGAAACCAGACCCACACATATGCATATGGATTAGATGCAGGCCTAGTCAAGATCGGCCTGGAGACAGAGGCCATCAAAATGCTGCCCCAGACAAAAGGGGACAATTTCATATTCATGAGAACAGCACCCAGGACTAGATAACGAGATCAGCAGGACATTCAAAACAATGGAGGTAATTTCAAACCAGAGATGGGCCTGTTACCAGCCGTTTAAGACATTTAAAATATAATAACTACCCCACTGTGCTTGCAGCCCGCCAAAATTAAAACAAAGACTAACCTGATTTTGGGTAGGAAGTGAAGCCTCTGGAAGAAAGGTATATCTGGAGAGACATTTTGGCAGTTGGAGCAAGCTTGGACAGTCACAAGGAGAGGAGAGTTGTTGAAAGAAGCACTCGGCGAGCTGGCAGCTGGAGGACACGATCACACACTCAGGACGAGCAAGCTTGAAGAAGGAGCAGTCAATCGCAGGCGTTCCGCCCCGGGGAAGCACATTGGGAGATCATCGACCATCCCTGGGCCGTTGCCGGAACAAGAGGCCATAGACCCAGCTTGGGAGAAGAAACAAAAAAATAAAGGTACCAAGCGAAGAAACCTTCCAGCCACCACGGCTCGGTAGAAGAGAGGAAAGGAACCTGATGAAGCGATGGGAGCCAGCCCAAGGCTTCTCTAACCAGGTTCGAGCTGACGATCCTCGACCCCGCCGACGTCCAGCCGCCCCCAACCCCCACCTCAGGAGAGAGGTGTGGCGCAGCTCGCAGGAGCTCCACGATCCACGTGGAGATGAAACGCCTGAAAGGACCAAACACAGACTCGATTTCAAAACCTTGCACTTCCTAGTGGGATTGGTGAGCATGTTTCTGGCCCTTCACAATCAGATCTAGATTGGTTTAATAAGGGGGTGGATTTAAGGGTACAATTAACATGAGTTGTTGTCCCTCGATGTTCCGTGTGTTTCCTTATTTCATAATGATCTGTGTAGAGTATAAGATGCCTGTTTTTTGCCTTAGTCAGTACTGTGTCATTACGATTTGTTTGTGTGTTTTTCCCTCCCATGTACTCCCTCATCTGCTTGCATTTGATTTGATATTTTTCCTTATGCAATAAAATTTCATTTTGTTTCATCAAACTTGGTCTACACGAGTTTTCTCTACATTGTAGTTCCTGCGCCTAAGTCCAGAGTACAGAATCTAAGGGGCGAGTGGGTCGAACCACTCAAGGTTTACTGTGCAAGAGAGAGAGGCCTCTGGAGAGAGAAACCTCAGGGAAACCGCTCGAGGACGAAAACCCCTTACAGAAAATGGCGACCGCGGCAGGACTCTGGCAGCAGGATTGCAATGTAGTAGATCCAAGTTTGAATGGTCGAAATGCAATGGATGAGAGGATAGCGGATTATGTCTTTGGCAAGGTAAATCTCACTAAACAGTGGATTTCCGATCTCTTGCTGGATGGGCGTCCGGTGGACGCAGCCATCAGGTGGACAGAGAGCAAAGAGCATAAGAAGTCAGTGGAAAAGGCAGTGCGGCTGATATGTTACAAGAAACAGGTCCAGATCTTGGACCGGGTCGTTGCAGCACAGGCAGCCAAGATCACTACCCAGGCAGCAGAGATAGAGGAAAAGGCCATGGGTGGGGAAAAACTCATCAGAGCACTTCACGCGCTGAATCAGGAACGCCAAGTGGTAGCTAGTCAGCATCAGGCTAGAATAGAGTACCTGGAGTGCCAGGTCACTGAGGCAAAGATCAATGAAACGAGGATACGTGAGAAAAGCGCCCGCCTTGCACAACAGCTAAGAGCGCAGGAGGAGAGAGTAGTGGAGGTCAAGGCAGCTTACAAGCTAGCCCTTGAGCACGGGTTTGAGAGCACAGACCACGGCCCCTGCCAAAAGACCATAGAGGACCTAAGAACGGCCCTGGTTAAGGCAAGAGGCATGGTGTGTCTCGTCAGCCCGAAAGCCAGTCACATGGACTTTTTGAAGGAATCAAAACAGTCGATTCCAGCTGAGGTAATTGTGGTACCAGCCACCGAGCCCTCAGCACCGCCGAGCTATAGTGAGACTTGGTCAGAAAAGGAGGGGGTAGTGAAAGAGGAGGTAGCCAAGGTGGAGTGTGTGGAAGAACCACTGGTAGCAAAGATGGGACCGGCACCAATGTGTCCCGCTTGGCACCAGAGGTTCGGTCCCAATGCTGTCGATGGCAGTGTCGGGCCCCACCAGAACCAGCTCGTGGTGCCCTACGCTGGCCCGCAATTAAGGTCCATGGTGAGCCACCTCACACGACTCACAGTAAAGGGAGATCCCTCGATTCATTTCAGGGAGATAGAGGAAACAGCAGCCATTAATGACTGTGATGAACAGGAACAGTTCAAACTGTTGCTTTTCTCCCTGGATCCCACGATCCTTCAGTGCCTCTCAGAGGATGGCAAGAGGGGACGGAAAGGGTATACGGATCTCAGGGAGGAAGTTTTAGAGGTAATGGGAGTGGACGACGGTAGTCCGTTCGACCGCATAGAAGGGACCGTGCAGCTATCTGGAGAACCCCCACGGGTTTTCGCAGAAAGGCTGTGGCCAGTGTATCGACGCAGCTGTCCGGGTATGCCTGAACGGGCTTTAATGAGCAACAAACAGCGGGTTCATTGGCTCCGTTGCTTGGTTACCAACAGCTTGTCAGAGATAAGGGCCCTAGCCAGATCATGGTTTGATCCCCAAGGTCCCGGTGTCACGGAAGAGACGGTACTCCGTCAGTTAAATGTAGTGTATAAAAATTGTAGAGGTCAGGAAACACCACCCCAGAAAGGAAAGGTGCATGAGGCAAAACCCGCAGCCCCAAGCAAGCAGGAGTGGCGTCAGGAGGGGAATCGCCCTGTCCAGGCCAAGCTCAATTGCTACGGGTGTGGAAAGGATGGACATTGGCGCAAGGACTGTAGAAATCCGTGGAAAGATAATAAAGGGAGATTTCCCGCAGCCCAAGCCCAAGTCCAGACCGCTGCCCCAGCACCAGCCCAAACCCAAGCCGTAGCTCCTGCCCCAGCGCAAGGAGCTGGTGCAGTTATGAATCCCGCTGCGATTGAGTCAATCATACAGACAATGTGGTCTCTGATGACCTCGCAGGGGAAAATAGCTGTCACCACCGGCCTTGTCGCTCCCGAAACTCTGATCGCTGTACCCAAGTGACTAGAGTCGGCGCAGCCCGTCTACCTGTGTGCGCTGCGATATGATGTATGGAGACGACCCCTCGTGGAGATGGAGGTGGAGGAGGTGAAGGGAACCTATCTGTTGGATACAGGAGCATTGTGCACCGTAATCCATGCAGATAACCCCACCGCCTCGCATCTGTCCACCGGGGTCCCATATCTTCTGTCGGGCTTCACGGGCGAAGAACAGGCTGGCGCACATTCCCTTCCCCTCTCCATTCGTTTAGGACCACTCCGCACCACGTGGAAGTGTACCCTAATGAAGTGGGAGGTGGGAGGTGGAACGGGAGTCCTGGGGTCTGATTTCTTGGTAGCCCACGGGATCCACGTGGACCTAAGAAATCATTGTCTCTGGGGAGAGGGTATGAGTGTGAAGGAGATAGAGAGTGTTAAGGAAACCCCTACGAAGGCACGGGTTGGCCGGCGAGAAGTAAAATTCTTGGGTCTAACCCTATGCGCTGGCGAGAGAACCGTAGACCAGGAGGACGAGCCGGAATCGGTGCAAAATCCGCCGGTCTACGCCACTCACACAGTGGAGGTGTCCCGATGCAACAAGTGGTTTAGCATGAAGCGGTGCAAACTGTTTAAACCGGGTGCAAGAACATCAGCAACCGAAGCCAAGTCTGAGGATAAAGATCCTCAGCCTGAGGCGCGCGATGAGTCACAGACCACACAAGCTGGCGTTGTAGCCTGGTTGGAAGGAGAAGAGGTCCCGCCCATCTGGGGGGAGCTTTCTCCGATGGCCTGGGACTCGGACGAGGAGGGACCCGAACAACAAGGTCCCGCCCTCGATACGATTCTGGAAGAGGTGGAGTCGGAGGACGGAGATCCCGCCCTCGACTCGAGCGTGGGGGAGGTAGAAATTGGGGGCAGAGATTCTCCACCTGTAGGGACAGGTGAGGAGGAGCCATCTGCCACAGGCCCAATTCCCGAAGGGGCGAAGCCTGAGGGGAGGGAGCCGAAGCCTACAGTCGTGGAAGAGCCACGGGCTGTGAGAGCTGAGGTCCCACCCGAAGGTCCACTCACCAAGGGAGCCTGCCCAAATCCCAAAGGGGCGGAGCCTGAGGGAAGGCAGCCGAAGCCTACAGTCGTGGAAGAGCCACAGGCTGTGAGAGCTAAGGTCCCACCCGAAGGTCCACTCGCTAAGGGAGCCACGCCCAAAGTACCTTTTCGCAGGTCGACTCGAACGCCTCAGCCTGTAAAACCTTGGCCCGAGTCCCCCACTCCCAGTAGACGCCGACTTCAGAAATCCATGAAAAAACACAGTCCCCATTTAGCAGCAAAAGGCCGCGGGGAACCAGAACCACAGGTCACTGCAGCCCCGCCACAGGGAGCGGCGAGCTGCAGTCCGATCAGGGATTAGGCAAGCCGCCCGGGGACGGGCGGCGCTGTACATAAGTTTAGTTTAAGTTTAAGTTTAAGGTGTGTAAATAGTAAAATGATTAGAGTTTAAGCAGTTTTAAATCTGCCCAGTATGTGTGTTGTTTTGGATCGAGGTCGAACGACCCGATCATGCCGTCACCTAAGCCAGAATCTCTCGGGAGCCTGGCTATATTGTTTGATTTGTTGCAGAAGCCAAGAAAGATGGGAGGGATCCTCGTCGCGTTCGTGATGGTCGGATGGAGCTGGGCCTATCGGGGCCGCACCAAGGACTCCACCGTCTATGGGTGCTCTGGAAATAGAGGCCCCATCACAACTGACGGAACCGGCTCACGGGACCCTGAAGAAACTGCTGCCTACTTCCATGAAGGGAGATGGCCAAGCTAGCTGGGGTCGAACTCTTCTGAATACTCCAGCCAGACGTGGTTTGCATACAGAGAAACGTCTCTGATGTGCCCCAGGGTGCGGATCATTGCGCCCAGGATCAGCGTCACCGTGGGCAAGAAGATTTGCCTTGTTTGCAACGGGAATGTACCTTTGGACCACTGGTGGTGGCTGCGTAAGTTGAGCAGCACCATGAAGAACTCCACTGTGGACTGGGAAAGATTGGGTAATAACACCCATCGGACAATAACGGGAACACACGGGGGGTTGAGTGTCTGTTGGGACAAATGGTGGGAACCAGATGAGGGGATCTACATCTGTATGTGGGGCTCAGAACGCGCTTGCCCCACAGGCGTCTCCATCTTTTTCCAAAGACAGTGGCAGGATGCTGGGCAAGGAATGAGGTGGGACATCAGCTCACAGGCGTGCAGAGTCCCATACTCACAGATCCCAGTAAACGCCACTGAGCTCATCACCCGACCCCGCAAGCCCCTGCCCACAGTTCCAGTAGCTAAAGCCCTCAAGGAAGGGTGCCCCACCACGACAAAGGGACCCGGGAAGGGATTGGTATTGGTACCCACAGATCAGGTAATGTACCAAGGGGTCCACCACGCCGTGGCTTCGGTGATTTTAAACCTCACCGAGGTAAGATTGCCAGCGTGGTGCCCTAAGGAAACGGAGCAATTATACCAGGTCCTGTTAACAAACATGTTTAAACAGTTTTACGAATTCGACTTTGCCGATGTCGACAGAGCCGAATTGTACACCACACCACTTGAGGTCTTGGACAGAATAGGGAGGCAAAGAAGGGGTGCAGTAAATGATATTTTCACAGCTTTTAATACAGGAACTTCCGTCATCAACACACTGGATGACGTGGAGCTGCAAACCCAGATTAATGGTTTGAAAACACAGCTAAGAAAGATACTGACTGATGAGAATAAGGTAGTGGGTTCTGAGTTACATGAGGACCAGGCCATGACACTACACTTAAAAGAGATAATAGCCGAGCTGGAGAAACACGCCAGAACGGTAAATGCTCTCATCAGGGAGGATCGTAATGCGTCCGATCAGGCTGCGCAGAACAAAGCTTGTGTGCTATACGGGGCGTGGTTACTGGACGAGGGCCGCAGTAATCTGGAGGATTTAAAGCAAGGCTTAGTCCCCTCCTGGATCAGCAACAAGCACCTCGCAGCCCTCCACCCTTTTGAGAATACATTGAGTCCGTGCCAGCTCAGACTAGCTTCAGAGGCCTACCCAGTCCCAGTGGACTGTGGACGGTCTAATCACACCATTATGGGTATAGTGGTAAGAATGCCGGTGATGGGAAAGACAGCAAAACCCGCCCCGGTATACAGGGTGGAGAACATTGGAGTCATTCAGGGGGGTGCGCACATTCGCTACACGGGGGTCCCACCCTACGTCATTCGATGGGAGCATGCAATGATGGGTACCGACCTCTCGGGGTGCCGGAGCCGGGGAGCACACATCGTCCTGTGTCCCCAGCACTTGAATGCCCATTTAAAACCACAGTGCGGGTTCACAACTGCTGGCACGAAGCCTATAAATTGCACCATGGAGGCAATGGCACAAGGCCATGTGCCCCCGCAGGTGGCATACATAGGAGGTGGGACATACTGTGTCACCACTGCAGCGCCCCACTACCAGCATGGACAGCACGGGTGGTGTCCGGTTAGTGACAGCAGCTTCTGTTTCAAGCCCAGGGCAGAAGTTCAAGTGGCCCAAGAGCAAATTGTCCCCATTCCTGAACCTTCCACTGTTCACATTACTGTGAAAGAGAATTTCACCGATTTGCAACGTTTTGTCGCACATTTTGGATATATCATTCCCCCTCTCCCTGAACACCTCACCAAGATATTAAAAGCTGTTGTTGTTTCACAGAAACACTTCTACACACTGGAGCAGAAGACTTTAGAGATAGGGGCAGACATATTGGATATAGTGACCCCACAGTGGTGGGACCTGTTCACTAATATAGAAGTCCCTTCCTGGATTAGGATAGCCTCCCACATTCTTGTAGTGTGCCAGGTTGTCATTGTAGTTTATTTACTGTTTGTACACTGTAAGAAGGTCAAACACTCACAGAAGTATGAGAATAGAGGGGAATGGAGGGAGCATTATGTGCGGGTAGAAGAAGAGACACCCGTTTAGATTTTGCTACTTGTATAAAGTTAAAGTTTTCCCTCCCTCCTCTGTATTATTTTTGATATGTATTCATGTGCATCTTGAATTTTTCATGTGTGTACTTTATTTCCTGATTGAAGTTTTATTAGATGTGATGTTATTATTAGAAGGTAATGTGTATGCACTAGGTGATGTAGGGGTATAAGGGCCCCCTCCATGCCTGGAAGTAAGTTGTTCGATTTTTAACCCCAAGGTATTGCCATTTATAGATGCTTAATGTACACTAGATTTTTCTGAAATGGGAAATGCATGTGTCGTGGGGTCATAGATAGGTAAATACTGGGGATGGTTAGATTGTGGAAAGTCAGAAAATTTTGCTCACCCAGATTATGGTACTTCAAGCAAGTTACAGTATCATCAGGGGGGAGTGTAGGATTCGCAAAATTGGATTTAATATCAATAAGGGTTAAATGGCAGAAGAGGCCGTGTTTTTAAAGACTGTTTTAAAAGAAGCCCAGAAAAAGGGGCATACAAAATGGTCGCCATACCATGTGATCAGCTTATTGGGACACTTTAAAATGGTTCCTGCACAACCTCAGACAGATTTGTGGATTCAACCCACAGTAAGTTCTGGAAGCCGTTTCTGAGAGAACGAAACCAGACCCACACATATGCATATGGATTAGATGCAGACCTAGTCAAGATTGGCCTGGAGACAGAGGCCATCAAAATGCTGCCCCAGACAAAAGGGGACAATTTCATATTCATGAGAACAGCACCCAGGACTAGATAACGAGATCAGCAGGACATTCAAAACAATGGAGGTAATTCCAAACCAGAGATGGGCCTGTTACCAGCCGTTTAAGACATTTTAAATATAATAACTACCCCACTGTGCTCGCAGCCCGCCAAAATTAAAACAAAGACTAACCTGATTTTGGGTGGGAAGTGAAGCCTCTGGAAGAAAGGTATATCTGGAGAGACTTTTTGGCAGTTGGAGCAAGCTTGGACAGTCACAAAGAGAGGAGAGTTGTTGAAAGAAGCACTCGGCGAGCTGGCAGCTGGAGGACACGATTCTTATGTTCATTAATAAATAGACATTCTTATTATGAACACAGCTAGCTTTTGCTAGTTACTTTATTGAGCACATGTGGACTAGGTACAGTATCTGTAGAGGCTTCCATCTTGACTGCTGCCTTGTGGGTAGCCTAGTGCCTCATGGTTAATGTAGTCTTAATATACATACAGCTGGGTAGTGTAGTCTTATACATACAGCTATATACAGCTCTACACAGCTCTACGGCTCCACCTAGTGTCCACTATAGAATGACATGTTATTGATCATTACATCCCCCTTTCTTTGAGGTTTAACAAAATCAATATCAATCAACTTTCAAGAAAACAATAACGATAATATCAGTAACACTTTTGTTAGTGCTCTATAAACATAAACATTTTCAAAACAGTCAACACATTTTCAAAGCTTTACATTGTACTCAAAGATTAAGTCTATCAGGCTTTTTTACTTCACGTGTGGATCTTCTCAACATGGGTAAGTCTGATGTGTCTTCATGAGATTGTTCTGGTGGTGAATGACAAGATGCAGTTGCGGCATTGTCATCAATCTGCTCTTGTATAGATCGAGGTCTCCTTGCGATCTTTGCTTGGAGAGGGTTTCAGTGTTTCCTTCACTCTTCATGCCATAACTCTCAATGTAGTCAATGCACTCTCGAAAAACTGCTGGCAGCTGGATCCTATCATACAGCATAGTCCTCTCAGCAGCCTCGGCTAATGGAACACCAAAGATTGGCCTGAGGGAAGAAGGAGTATCCACCGGAATTGCTTCCTGCTCTGGTGCAGGCTTCTTCTTTTTCTTTTTCTCTTTCCACTGCTTAACAACATCTGCTGCGGTTATACCTTTGGACTTTTTCTCCTTGTGTTTTTCCTCTTTGTGCTTTTCTTCCTTTGGCTTCTCTTTGACCTTAAAGTCTTTTTCTTTCTTCTTGGAGAAACTAGGCTTTTTGAAGACATGGATACCCTTTGGCCTTTTCATCCTTGATGGGCTCTCTGCTTCATCACCTGAGTCATCTGGTCTACTTATGGCACAGTTTATACGGTAGACTCTCTTGACCAGTTCTAAGTCTTCACAAGCTTTGTCACCTAGTATCGAATCAAGTCTTTCAGCCACAACAGAAAACATGAGATGATGCACTTTGTCTTTGACTGTCACTTTAAGTCTGCATACACCTAAGCTATCTATTTTCTGTCCATTATAGCTCTTCAGTAGTACTGACTTTTTCTGTATTTTGGGCTTTTCTTTCATATTTTTTATGTCACTCATACTGATTAAGTTTGCTTTTGCCCCAGTGTCCAGTTTCAATGTAACTAATGCTCCATTTATCTGCAGTGGGATCATCCATTTGTCCACTTTTACTGCATTGACTTTATGTTCAGCATTGTCCATTTCTGAGGGCTGCACATTTTATGTATCTTTTTTGATATCGTCACATGACACCATTCCTACAAAAAATGTCTCACTTAAATCAGTGTCCTCAATTACATTAACTCGTTGCCCTTTCTTAGTTTGTACTTTTGAAAAGCATTGTTTGGCAAAGTGATTCTTTCCATTACACTTTGTGCACATTTTTCCAAACACTGGGCATTGTCTTAACTGGTGTTTGTAACCACAGCGTTTACAATTAAAAATGTCATCCTCCGATTGCTTTTCATTTCTGTTCTGCCCACGTTGCTTCCCCTTGTAGGACACAGCACCGACAGCAGCATTATCACTCATTACAATCGCATCATTATTGATTTCACTGAAAGTCTTCGCGTGCTTTCAAGCTAGCTCGCTGGCTTGGCATATTTTCACCGCATTTTCCAAATTTAGTTCGGTTTCTCTCAACAGACGTTCCCTGACTTTTTTATCATGAATACCAAACACAATCTGGTCACGAATCATGGATGATTTCAGCTCAGAGAAATTACATGTCTGTGCTTTCAGTTTCAGATCAGTTATAAAGCTATCAAAAGTCTCATTTTGTTGCTGTGTCCGAGAACAGAAGATGTATCTTTCATACGTCTCATTTTTTTTGGGAGAACAATGTGCATCAAATTTCTGTAGCACATCGTCTAATTTTCCTCTGTTCTCCTCTGGATTAAATACAAATGTATTAAATACCTCTATCGCCTGTGGGCCTGCAACCGTAAGCAGCAACACTATCTTCCTTGCGTCTGGCTTTGTACCAAATCCGATGGCTGCAATGTAGAGTTCGAATTGTTGTTTAAGAGTCTGCCAATTGTAGTCGATGTTTCCTGTGAGTTTCAAATGCTCTGGTGGCTTCAATTCTCCATGTCGCTTTTCACAATTTTCAGCAGATCTTCACCATCCTGGTACCATCTTATGTTCATTAATAAATAGACATTCTTATTATGAACACAACTAGCTTTTGCTAGTTACTTTATTGAGCACATGTGGACTAGGTACAGTATCTGTAGAGGCTTCTATCTTGACTGCTGCCTTGTGGGTAGCCTAGTGCCTCATGGATAATGTAGTCTTAATATACATACAGCTGGGTAGTGTAGTCTTATACATACAGCTATATACAGCTCTACACGGCTCCACCTAGTGTCCACTATAGAATGACATGTTATTGATCATTACAACGATCACACACTCAGGACGAGCAAGCTTGAAGAAGGAGCAGTCAATCGCAGGCATTCCACCCCGGGGAAGCACATTGGGAGATCATCGACCATCCCCGGGCTGTTGCCGGAACAAGAGGCCATAGACCCAGCTTGGGAGAAGAAACAAAAAAATAAAGGTCCCAAGCGAAGAAACCTTCCAGCCACCACGGCTCGGTAGAAGAGAGGAAAGGAACCTGAAGAAGCGATGGGAGCCAGCCCAAGGCTCCTCTAACCAGGGTCGAGCCGACGATCCTCGACCCTGCCGACATCCAGGCCCGCCGGTGTTCAGCCGCCCCTGACCCCCACCTCAGGAGAGAGGTGTGGCACAGCTCGCAGGAGCTCCACAATCCACGTGGAGACGAAACGCCTGAAAGGACCAAACACAGACTCGATTTCAAAACCTTGCACTTCCTAGTGGGATTGGTGAGCATGTTTCTGGCCCTTCACAATCAGATCTAGATAGGTTTAATAAGGGGGTGGATTTAAGGGCACAATTAACATGAGTTGTCCCTCGACGTTCCGTGTGTTTCCTTATTTCATAATGATCTGTGTAGAGTATAAGATGCCTGTATTTTGCCTTAGTTAGTACTGTGTCGTTATGATTTGTTTGTGTGTTTTTCCCTCCCATGTACTCCCTCATCTGCTTGCATTTGATTTGATATTTTTCCTTATGCAATAAAATTTCATTTTGTTTCATCAAACTTGGTCTACACGAGTTTTCTCTACATTGTAGTTCCTGCGCCTAAGTCCAGAGTACAGAATCTAAGGGGCGAGTGGGTCGAACCACTCAAGGTTTACTGTGCAAGAGAGAGAGGCCTCTGGAGAGAGAAACCTCAGGGAAACCTCTCGAGGACGAAAACTCCTTACAATGCGGCACAGTCGAGGGCCGCCATGCATCTCACCATTCCTTTAGCCATGGGGATTTGTTGGGTGGAGTAATAGGCAATTGGCCTCATATCTCCCCCATACACTTGGGTGACTACAGCATTATATAAGTTCCCGTCTATACTTTAATATATATGGAATGGTTTGACTATATTTGGCAATCCTAGTGCGGGTGCGGACATCAGGGCTGCTTTTGATTTTGCATAAGCCTCGTCCTGCTCCGATTCCCATTCTATCTTATCAGTGGCGGGTCTCCCCCCTTTAACTAACCGTTGAATTGGCTCTGCTTTCCCTGCAAAGTCTGATATAAAATTCCTGCAGTAGTTAAACAGTCCCAACACTTTCCTTACTCCCCAGACGGTCACTGGCCTTGGCATCTCTTTTATGGCTGTCTTTCATTCTTGCGGGAGTGCCTTATACCCCTGGCTAATTTTGTGCCCTAGATACTTTACTTTGGGCAGTCCAACCTGTGCCTTTTTGGGTTTAATTTAAAGCCAGCTTTCTTAAGTGTCTGGAGGGTGGTTAGTAATGCTCGCATGTGTCCTTTGGCATCCTCTGATGCAATCATTATGTAATTGACATATTGGAGTAGGGCACTTTGATAGGTCTAACTCGTCTAAGGCTTGACTCAGTACACGGTGGAATATATTTGGACTATTGTGGAACCCCTGCGGGACCCTGGTCCATGTATACTGTCTATCCCCGACAGTAAAGGTGAATTTCCCTTGTGATTCCTCTGCCAATGGTATGGACCAGAACCCGTTCGCTATATCCAAGACTAAATATTTTAAAGTCTGGTTTCAGGCCATTAAATATCTTATTCAATGTGGTCCACACAAATTGACACCAACCAGAATTTCACCGTGGCCACAATAAAAGTCTGGTTTTAATAGGTTAATTAATCTCATAACTCCAATCCAATCCAGATCAAAAATATTTTTTTTTAACTAACCAGTATCACTTGAAAAAGAAAGAAACCATAGCTTCATTTTCTTCCAGGCTGTGATGAAATAACTCTGTGTTCTGGCATTTGTATTGTTGTTGTTGTTGTTGTTGTTGTACTTGTTAATGACTGGAATGTTCCACCGGTGTAACCACTAATGCTTCTCCCTAGCCCCGCCCCTCTTCTGGAATGTTCTACCAAGGGCTGGGTCAGTGATGACTGTGTTAACTTAATGCCATGTTCTTACTTAATAAAAGCCTTTAGTTTTAAGCTTTAACCTCATGGATTCAGGCAGTTATTTGGCACATCAATTTTATTAAGTAACAACTTTTGGAAGATGGATCGATTTTTGAAACCAGAGCGTCTGGATATCGATCCCCATTCGGCAGATGCGTCGAAGAAATTTACGCATTGGCTTCGATGTTTTGAACACTTCATCGCATCGGTCGATTCGACGGTTAACAAGTTGGGTCTTCTAACCAACTTGGTAAGTCATCAAACTTACTCGATAATTGAAGATATTACTACATATGAAGAGGCCCTCGCAGCCCTTAAGGCCCAGTACCTTAAGTCGGTTAACGAAGTATACGCCAGGTATCTTTTGTCTACTCGCAGGCAATTACCCGAGGAATCTCTGGACAATTTCCTGCAGGACCTTAAGGCTTTGGCTAAGGATTGCAACTACAAGGCTGTCTCTGCCATAGTGTATCAGGAAGAAGCCATCCGCGACTCTTTCATATCTGGCCTCCGATCTAATTATATTAGACAGAGACTCCTTGAGAACGACTCGTTAGTTTTAAAAACTGTCGTCGCTACTGCTCGATTGTTAGATGTAGCCCAGAAGAATTTAGAAGTGTATGCATCAGCCCATGCGTCTCTCTCAGCCTCGTGTGTTCCGAGTATGGAGGCATCCATAACACCAATGGAGCCTCCACTTAATCCTATTGTTGCGGCTGTACCCCATGGGTCTAAGTGTTATTTTTGTGGCCAATCTAAACACCCCAGGCAAAGATGCCCAGCCAGAGAGGCTACCTGTTTTAAATGTAAGAAACGGGGACATTTTAGTAAAGTGTGTAAGGGTAATCCTGTACCCGATGTCTTCTCTGCTGCCGCCCATCGTTTTACTCTAGCCTCAGCTACGGTTGACCAGACCATACCGTGTTCCTTGTCGAAATCTATGATGGACATCAAGATTAATGGTCGTCCTACTGGGTGTTTGATAAACTGTGGCAGTACTGAAAGTTTTATACACCCCAACCTTGTTAACTCCTGTTCATTGAAGGTGTATCCTACTCGAAGTGAAATTGTGATGGCGTCCAAGTCCCTTACTTCGGAGGTAACTGGATATTGTAAAGTCACATTGACCGTTAAGGATACGGAGTATAAGGACTTTAAACTCCTCATACTACCTCAGTTGTGTGTGAACTTAATTTTAGGCTTGGACTTCCAGTGTCAGCATGAGAGCGTTACCCTTAAGTATGGTGGATCTCAGCCTCCACTCACAGTCTGCGGCCTTTCTACTTTAAAAGTAAGTCCGCCTTCTTTGTTCGCAAACCTTGCTCCTAATTGTAGACCTATAGCGACTAAGAGTCGACGGTATAGTTCCGAAGATAAAACATTTATAAAAGAGGAAGTGGAAAGGCTTCAACGGGAGGGAATCATCGAACACAGTAATAGCCCGTGGCGTGCCCGGGTGGTGGTGGTTAAAACTAATGAAAAGAAAAGACTTGTGGTCGATTATAGCCAGACTATAAACTTGTATACCCAATTAGACGCCTATCCTTTGCCTCGTATTCCTGAGATGGTGAACCAGATAGCTCAGTACTGCGTGTTCTCCACCATTGATTTAAAGTCTGCCTACCATCAACTCCCCATCAAAATAGAAGACCAACCTTATACGGCCTTCGAAGCTAATGGGCGCCTGTACCAATTCCTTCGGGTGCCCTTTGGAGTGACGAATGGGGTATCTGTCTTCCAACGGGAGATGGATCGTATGGTGGATGAATACGCGTTGGAAGCAACATTCCCGTACCTGGACAATGTTACTATCTGTGGGCGCAACCAACGGGAGCATGATCAAAATCTCGCGAAATTCCTAGAGACTGCAAAGAGGTTAAACCTGACCTACAACGAAAACAAGTGTACCTTCAATACTACACGTTTGTCTATTCTTGGTTGTGTTGTGGAGAATGGGGTAATCGGGCCAGATCCTGAAAGATTACGCCCACTTAAGGAATTACCTTTACCTCACACTGTAAAAGCTTTAAGAAGGTGTCTGGGATTCTTCTCGTACTATGCCCAGTGGGTGGCTAACTACTCAGATAAAGTCCAACCTCTTATTAAGTCGACGTCTTTTCCGCTATCGGTGGAAGCTCAGGAGGCTATCCTTAATATCAAACGGGACATTGAGAAGGTATGTGCCGTGGATGAGAAGATCCCTTTTCAAGTGGAAAGTGATGTATCTGATTTTGCATTGGCAGCAACTCTTAACCAAGCTGGTAGACCAGTAGCTTTCTTCTCTCATACATTGCAAGGACCAGAAGTTCGACATTCTTCAGTGGAAAAGGAGGCACAGGTGATTATCGAAGCAGTCAGGTATTGGAAACATTATCTCACTGGCCAACGTTTTACGCTCATTACTGACCAGCGGTCCGTGGCTTTTATGTTCAACACTAAGCAGAGAGGCAAGATCAAAAATGATAAGTGAAGTAAGATATTAAAATTGAGCATAACAGGGCATGTTTGATAGAACTCAATTGCAGCCACAGAATGTTTAAAGATGAAGTGTACTAATTATTTGTATGTTTAATTGCAGAAATGACTCTACCAGTTTAGAGAGATGAAACTTACAAAAGGAAACACTGGCATAGCCCATTTCTGGAGAAACGAAACTTAGTAGGGCCCAGAAGGGGAGAATGACTCATTTCCCAGAAATCAGCCGACCTGGATGACTCATTTCCAAGGAATCAGCAGACTTGCATGTCTCCTTCAGTGGGAAATGAAACTTATCTTATAGGTTATTCTGTATGAATTAGACACTCCCAGATAGTGATTAATGTGTAGACTTTTAAATCGATTGGATCTCTGAGGAGGGAGGGCTTGCAAAATGTGTATAACTGTGTGGACTTTGAGAGGCTTGTTAGAGTTCGATTCAGACGTGATCTGAAGGCTCTCCTCAGGCCTGAGTAAACCGTTTTTGACTTCAATTATTGGGTCTGTCTTTCTTTCAACAAGCCAGTGATGTCGACTTTGTATATCACTTAGTCCGCACTTTGGGGGCTTACATCAATTGGTGACGAGGATGGGATACGCGATCTGAACAAGACTCTCGGACACTGATAACCTAAGAACAGGTGAGTATGTTTTAATTACCACCTGTAAAATTAGAGGTTAATTGTTGGCGAGACGTTAAGTCAGAATCGACGTATAAAAGAACTATAAAAAGACACCTTTAATTGAAGGCAGTTAAAAAGTAAACTGCAGTTAGGGGCAGGGCGTTCCCTAAAGCCGTGAGGCGGCGAAACCTCAGATAGGGGCAGGGCGTTCCCTAAGCCAAGTGGCGGCAAACCGAGAGGGGCGGTGAAATAAAGAATAGATTTGCCTTCCAAAGTTAGGCTTTATTAACTTTAAAATCGGCAGCATATCTTTTTACATCCAGTCCCAACTAAAGCTAGAAAAGGACTGAATTTAAGGTAGCCACAACACATCATGTGATCATCAACTACCAATGAGATTACAACACATAACCCAAGGCAGTTAACAAACAACGAATCACAATACTTTTACTAATCAAGGAATAATCACCACATTCACCCCGCCTTTAAAATATACTCCAACCTAATAACTTTTACAATTTACAATTAATTATTTACAACTAAACTATGCACGAGAATAAAACTATTTACATAACACAATACTAAATGAGCAACAACAAATAATAACATTACGCATAAGTATTAAGTATCTCTCAACTAAAACAATATACTATAATATTTCAACAATTTTTAAAACATTACTATCAATTTAAAAGTCCATTTTCAATCGGTCGACCGGATATCTTGTTCGTGTCGACCTTCTTAACCTTGGTGAAATTCCTTGCCCTCCCACGCCAGAAGGCACAGAAGTATCTTCAACAGGATTCTCAACGGTTTCCGGATTAGAAATCCCATCAGAAGATGAACTGGGATGGTCATAAACATCTATCAAAGGCTGACTAATAGAAGTATGATTATCTGCAATCGGATTGGAAATATTCGTAGTATCTGTAACAGCATCCACATTATCCGAATCATGACCATTATTATTATCCTCAGAAGAGGGCTGGCCCCCACAAGGAGCCAAGTCTTTAATTGAAACAGTACTTTCTTTCCCATCTTGGAATCGAATATGAGCATATTGGGAATTTGCCTCCAACAGCTCCACCTCCTCCACCAAGGGGTCATATTTTGACAATCTAACATGGCGTCGAAGCAACACAGGTCCCTGCATAGTAAGCCATGAAGGTACCGAATATCCCGTAGTAGATCTCCGCGGATAGTTAAAGAGCCTTTCATGGGGCGTCACATTAGTAGCCGTTGAAAGCAATGATCTAATGGAGTGCAGGGCATCAGGCAGTACCATTTCCCACTGTGTATTCTTAAGGTTCCGGGATGTCAACGCCAACATAACTGCCTTCCAGATCACCCCATTGTATCGTTCACACTGTCCATTACCCTGGGGATTATACGGGGTAGTTCGACTAGTAGAAATTCCCCGACTCTGAAGGTATTCCTTCAACTGGGAAGGCATAAAAGAACTTCCCTGATCCGAATGGATATACGCAGGCATCCCAAAGATGACAAAAAGTTGAGTCAAACATTTAATAACTGTAGCAGCTGATACATCTGCACAAGGAAAAGCAAAAGGGAACCTTGAAAACTCATCCACAACAGTAAATATATATCGGTTTTGAGTAGTTGAAGGAAGAGGTCCCTTAAAATCAACACTCAAACGTTCAAAAGGAGAAGTAGCCTTTATAAGATGAGCTCGTTGAGGCTTAAAGAAATTCGGTTTACACCGAGCACAGATAGAACATGATGAAGTCATCCGCTTGACGTCTTCAACTGAAAAAGGCAAGTTCTTACTGCGTACAAAGTGTATCATCCTCGTAACCCCAGGATGACATAAGGCATTGTGAAGATTAATAAGCGTATCTCCGTGAATCACCGAACAATAAGCCCTCGACAGTGCATCAGCAGCAACATTATCCTTCCCCGGACGATAAACTATGTCAAAATGGTAACATGCCAACTCAATCCTCCATCTCATTATTTTATCATTTTTAATCTTTCCAAAATGTTTAACATCAAACATAAAGGACACAGATTTTTGGTCAGTTACCAACGTGAAATGTTGCCCCGATAAATAATGTCTCCATTTACGCAATGCTTCTACTATTGCGTATGCCTCTTTTTCTATTGAGGAATGTCTTTTTTCACTATTATTCAAAGTACGTGAGAAAAAGGCCACAGGTCTTCCATTTTGGTTCAAAGTAGCCCCAATTGCAAAATCCGAAGCATCCGTCTCAATCACAAAGGGAACCTGCTCATCAATGGAATGCACAACTGCTCCTAAAATATCCTTTTTAAAATTCTCAAAACATGTCCTGGCCTCCCATGATAGAGGATATGTCGTAACCCGAATAAGAGGCCGGATCTTCCGTGAAAAATTTGCAATCCAATTAGAATAATAAGAAAACAGTCCAACAATTTGTTGCAAAGCCTTAGAATTAGTAGGACAAGGTAAATCGATCAATGGCCGCAGACGTTCTGGATCTGGTTTAATCTTATTTCCCGAAATAATATACCCCAATAGATTTACCTCAGTAGTCGAAAAGACACATTTCTCTTTGTTAAAAGTTAAACCAACTTTTTCTGCAGCTTGAAGGAATCTTTTTAAATTAGAATCATGCTCCACCCTTGATTTGCCACACACTGTGATGTCATCCAAGTATGAAAAGGTGTCAGAGAGGGAGTTATCACTTATAAAAGCATCCATTGCCCGTTGAAAACAAGCAACACCATTAGTAACACCAAATGGTATTCGGCAAAACTGATACAGCTTTCCACCAGCCTCAAAGGCCGTATATGGTTGATCCTTCTTAACAATAGGAAGCTGATGATAAGCACTCTTTAAATCAATAGTGCTAAAAACTTTATACTGAGATACTTTATTGATAAGCTCATCAATCTTAGGCAAAGGGTACGCGTCTAATTGAGTATACCTATTAATAGTTTGGGAATAGTCTATCACCATTCGTTTCTTGTGTCTCTCATTAGTCGTGACAACTACCTGTGCTCGCCAAGGCGAACAACTAGGTTCAATGATTCCTTCCAATAAGAGACGTTGAACTTCAGAATTAATAAATTCTCTATCCTGACTACTATATCTTCTTGACTTGGTAGCAATTGGCTTACAATCCGACATCAAATTGGAAAAAAGTGATAATGGAGGAATAGATAAAGAGGTTAATCCACAAATAGATAAAGGTGGCTTAGTCCCTCCAAATGAAAGACTAAGAGACTCGTGTAACTGAAGCACATCATGTCCAATCAAAATATCCGCACAGAGGTTAGGCAAAACAGATAGGCGTATATCAGTATACGTATTACCTAGAAGAACCATTTTCACAAAGCAACAACCAGCTATTTGTGAAGTAAGGGTCGTCTGAGCCATACACACCTGATACGTAACAGGTGAAATTTTCAAATGCTTCTCCTTCGCGAACTGAAGACTTATAAAACTCTCAGTACTGCCCGTATCTATAAGGGCCTTCACTTCCAACCCATTAACTTGAGCCGTAACTATAGCTTTGTTTAGGCCATGAGCAAATGCAGCAGAAATTGATGCAATAAACGCCCTATCTAAAGGCTGAATAGTCACAGAAGAGGTAGTGGAGGAAGACCCTCCCACACCAGGAGAAGGGAAGGTAATTGAACCTGATGATTTGCACACACGTGCATAATGACCTCTCTTGCCGCATTTACTACACACAGCCTCCCGAGCAGGACACTTCAGACGAGGGTGCCGGATATTCCCACAAAAATAACACTTCTGAATCCTAGAGGCAACGGCCGCTGAAGTAGAAACTGTTTCAAAATCTAGTAAACCACTCCCATTAAGTCCACATAATTCCTTTTCATCCGAAACTGCCGAAACCATAGTCGCAGGCCGATTAAAAAGAGCATAAGAATCCAAACTTCTCTGAGCCATATCCAATGTAGAAGCTTGCTCAAAAGCACTTTTAAGATCCAGAGTCTTATTTTCTAACAACCGCTGATGAATTGATCTAGACAGTAATCCATTAATAAAAGCATCCCGTACCGATTTGTCCTTATGTTCTTCAGCCGTCACAGCCTTATAATTACAGTCAACACTAAGGCACCGAAGTGCTTGTAAATAAGTATCCAAAGATTCTCCCACCTGCTGCCTACGGGCAGATAGAAGATGACGTGCAAATACCTCATTCTTTGGTTTAACAAAAATCTTTTCCAATGTAGAAGTAGCCTCTTCATAAGTTTTACAGTGCAAAATATATTTATATACATCCGGGTCAATGTAGTTGATCAGCATATTCAGCTTATTTAGAGCCTCTTGATCCAACACGCCCAAAAAGTTTTTAAATGTATAATACCAATGTTTCCATTTATCATCCACTCCAGCAGAATTGGGGTCAGCCTTGAATCGTTCTGGTTGAAGATATCGCTCCATTCTAACATAAAGTTAATAAATTGGAATAAAGAATAGATTTGCCTTCCAAAGTTAGGCTTTATTAACTTTAAAATCGGCAGCATATCTTTTTACATCCAGTCCCAACTAAAGCTAGAAAAGGACTGAATTTAAGGTAGCCACAACACATCATGTGATCATCAACTACCAATGAGATTACAACACATAACCCAAGGCAGTTAACAAACAATGAATCACAATACTTTTACTAATCAAGGAATAATCACCACAGGCGGAAAGACCCCTACCCCGGGGGGCGGGAAATCCTTTTAGCCGAGAGGCGGCAAAACCTCAACAAACGAATGAATGGGTGCACCGTGGTGAGTGAATGAAATAAAACCCTACAGTCACAAAGAGGTTAAAATGGACAAGGGTGAGGTCTGTCCCAATGCCAAGCCTGAGCCTGAATTAAGAGGACAGTAGTCCCACATGATGGCCAGGATCAGGTAGGACGCCGGAAGTTACAGACCCCACAGTATCAAAACCTCGGGACTAAAGGGTTGGTGGTGTGTTTAACGAAACAGAGTGATTGACAGGAAGTGAGCAATTAATCAGAGTAATGCTATAGGGGTGAGCAACGTAGTGTATAAACCTAATTCACCAACACTGTGAATTAAGCATTAAACGTAGCAGTTAGTTATGACTAAGAGGGTGGAAGAAGAATCCTCAAGGGACCTGGATTCTATAACCCGACTTCTGGCCGATTAAAAAATAAACAAAACCAGTGTAGAGAGCCATGGAGGGGAGGAGCTAGCACTGGTAATCAGAGCTGGTTACAGATAATGTAAGGAATCGAAACAGAAGGGAGAGATAAAGGAGGGAAAAGATCTAATTTGCAGGTGAACCAATTTGAAACCCCAGCAAGGAAAAAACAAACAAACAGGGATTTGGAAACTAGGGAAAGCTGTTGAGTCACCAATTTAAAAAGGAAGGAAAAGATAAACTTAAAGCTTTACCAACATGGAAGTTATTAGCATCTGTACCAAGACAAATAAAACACGAGATTTGCTGAGTGAAAGGAACCTTAGACATATGCTGGAATTACAGTTTGTATGAAAATGTGTGTTAAAGTGTGAATGTTTTCCTGATTAGGAATGTTTAAGAGGTTACAATATTCCTTTGTCTGAAAATCTGTCCTTTAGGAAAAAAGAAATGTCTGCTGTGTGTGTTGTAGCTCCACCCACTTCTCTGTGTTAAAGAAAAAGCATTTAACCCCTTTGTCTTGTCTTGGATTTTGGAAATTTAAGAATGTGCGAATAAGATTGTGCCCTCAGAATGGAAAAAAACCTATTACAATTTAAGTTAAACTGGAGTGTAAAAACTGAGAAGAGCAACAAAAAGTTTGTTTAACAAAAGATTAAGTTTCAGTCTAAGATCTAACCTTGGAGTTATGAGGTAAATTAACTTGTTAAAACCAGACTTTCATTGTGGCCACAGTGAAATTCTGGTTAGTGTAAATTGGTGTAGTCTGAATTGAAAAAGATAACTCCACTCCGCAAGAATATCCGATAGTGGAAGGTCCCTCTACAATGTTTAATTGACTATGGTACTGGGAGCCGTATAGAAGGCGGGACTAGAGTTAAACCTTAGAAAGGTATAGGTAGGGAAGGATGAAGTAGTCTACCTAGGATACATAGTGACACAAGGGAAGAGACAAATGCCCAAAAACAGATGGGAGGGGCATTAGGACTGGCTGCGTGCTTTGATTGCTCGCAAGCTTCTAGGGATGGCAGCAGGAAGGGACTGTGCCAGAGAGGAGAGGGGGATCCAAGGATGTTTGTTGACGCATTGGTAGGGGGCCGACAGTGCAAAATGTTAATAGACACAGGAGCCACAATCTCATTGACAGACTTACCCTTACCCCAAACGAAACTTTCAGTTAGTATAGCAGGAATCGGTGGATGAAGAATCAGGACTTATAAGAGCGAAACAGTCTTACTAGAAATTGGATGTATAATAATACCTACACAGTTGTGGGTATGCGAGAACACCGAAGGAACAATCCTAGGGATAGATATACTGCGAGAAGTAGGAGCTTTAGTCGACCCTAAAGCGAATGAAGTGTACTGGCCCCCAGATTATAAGTTAAACAAACAGACAGGCCCGGGAA
Organism: Somniosus microcephalus; assembly: GCF_052327205.1. Classification (NCBI taxonomy): domain Eukaryota; kingdom Metazoa; phylum Chordata; class Chondrichthyes; order Squaliformes; family Somniosidae; genus Somniosus; species Somniosus microcephalus. Next base: position 131,785,167 of record NC_140995.1, on the reverse strand, counting down.
ACAAAGTAGAAATGGCCCAGCCTATACAGGATTTGATCAAAGGGGGGTAGCCAAAGGAAAAAGTGTAAACCTATACAGATAGTTGGAATGTCTTTGGGGTGGTGTCTGATTACATGATAGCCGGGAGTAGACAGGGATATATGACACCAGGAGGAGGACCCGTAAGACACAAGAATATAATCAAGGAATTAGTAGGAACCTCTCTCCTACCCAAAGAGTGCATAATAATAAATTAAAGCACACAAGAGGATGGGCAGCTAAACGAGCAATTGAGAGAGGGAATCTGACCAATGAAGCCCAAATGTTCATGTTGAATCAAAGTGTGAAACCACAACTGTCTTTCAGTCAGGGATGTTTTTTGGGTTGCGTGAAGTGACGCAATAATGTTTAGCTCCACCTTCAAAAGCCTGCGAAGGAGTTAACCCTTTCCACTGACAGCTGTTTGAATTCACCAAGCAACAACTTCAGTATTACTGAATAGAATTTAAAGATATTGGACATTATTAAATTTAAGTTTCTTAATGTTAAGTTAATATTTCCCCACAGTAATAGAAGGAGAATTAGGATTTGATAAATGGAAGTTATCTTATAAACTAATTGCAGCACCATCTCAAACAGCCGGGAGACTGCTTGGGAGGCTGTCCTGTTACCCAAAGATAAATCTGGACAGATAGTTAGAGACATGAGGCCAAAGGCCAACAGATTATACGGGATCGAGAACAGGATACACGGGACGACCAGAAGGAGGTCCTAGCAATGGATAGCAAAGTGATAGCAGAAATAATACCAGCCAAGCCAGGGCTAGCACCCAGATGGTCAGGACCTTATGAAGTATTAATGAATAGTGACACATGCGCTCGTGTAGATAGGTCCGGAACGGGTAAAGGAAGGTGGAAACACTGGACTCAGTTAAAAATATATAAGAAAGACAATGAGAGATGGTGCCCTTTTTGACAGAGTGAGGAGTATACTAGAAGATATAAAGAATGGGAAGGGGAGTACTACATATATCGATGATAATGGGCTGCGTATGGTGATAATATTATATGCCATAGTTTGCATCTTCAGGTATGTCTGGGGACAGAGCCACAGAACAAGAAATGAACCAGATGTACAGCATTTTGAACTGATAAAATGGATAAGAGCAGAATAATTCTAACTGGCTGGTGACGACCAGCCCCTTTTTGTAATTACAGGAACATTGGACATCCAGAATGAGATGGAGCATCCTCGCCTTGATCCTAGGGATGAACATAAGTATTGCCATTATCGAGGGGGATTAGTAATAAGGAGAACACAGGATGAGGTGTATTTTAGTGTAGCACATAGAGTTACTAAGCTTGCCATTAATATGAGTACTTTTGAGATACAAAACAAACATGGAACTCCCTGTGGGTAAAATAATTAGAGGGTCCACAGGGAAAATCTATCTTACAAAGATGTAAGAAACGGGGAGTATTGGAAACGACCGGAGCAGGGTATGCGGCCGGGTTAGCAACAGTTAATAGCTTGGACATAGTAGGAGTAAACGAAGGAGTAGAAGAATTACAAGCAAAAATAGAGAAGTTACTAAAACAAGCTATTGGAAATAGCCAGCAATTGACACTGGCAGGGAAACCAAACAATAATGCAATTGTCGGGGGTGGAAGAGATAGTAGCCCCCCATGCAGAAACAATCAATACAATTATTGATCGACTTAATAATGCTTCTCGCCAAACCGATCAGGAACTAATATGTGTCACATAGGGCTCATGGCTATTGTCGAATGCTCAGCATAACATGAGGCAAATAAATAATGGACAGATCCCTGATTGGATTACTAATGAGGATCTGGAACCTTGGATAGGCACAAATAAAAGCCTATGCAAGGGGTGTAAAATGGGACAAGTGTACCGGGCAGGCGATTATCTGACCCCATGGACTAAGATGATTGGCTTTGTACTGGCCATCCCACAATTCCCAGGAGAGGGACAACCCCTATACAATGTGATTAAGAAACTTGGGTTAAATATCATGATGTCCCTACCAAGGCACTTTGGGAAAGGGATGAAGATAATAACCAGGAGAATGGAACCTTAAGGGGGGTGGTAATGGACGGGTGCCACCACAAGGGAAGGACATGGGTGTGCACACACCCCCCCACCGAGGGAGACACATCCGAGTGCGGATTTACGAAAATTACCAATTGCACCCTCGAGGTACACCCAAGGGGGATACACCGGACATGGGTAGCACCAAGGAACAACGGGGCATGTTGTGTCACCACAATTGAACAGAAATATGAATATCAAGATATGGCTTGTACCATTCCCCAACCAAACTGTTGTTTTGATCTAAAGATACCTACACAGATAGGAAAACCTGGTCATTTGATAATAAGGGACTTAATAAGAAGGTTGACATTTATGTCATACCAGAGCCCAAGGCAATTCCTAAGTTAGAGGAAGAGGAAGCTTGGCAGAAGTAACGGCAGGAAACGAAGGAAATTTTAAAGTACCTTATCATAAAATAGAAGAAGGCTTAAAGGAACAACAAAAAGACATTAGTACAACATTAGAGGAAACTCACCCATTCCCTCCTATTTTGATAATTGGGGACCAGGATGGTCAGGGACGTTGGGCGCCTCTGTGATATAAGGCATAATGATATTCCTCATGATTGTTATTATGATATATTGTGTATTTTTACTGCTCCAGTGCCTCTGTACCAGAATGAGCAGAATGAGTAAGGCTGAAATTGGTGCAGTGAAAGAAGTCGAGCCTGAGGAGAGGCAGGTAGCGAAGTTAAGAATGGAAAGCTCCCCTGCCTCTCCAAGGCAAATGGTATAAGACATGATATGAAGCCCTGAAATTATGAGGGATTAATTCGGCATGGTAATTAAGGACCGAGCCGGCCAACTGTAAGATGCAGGTGGCAGAAGGAGGGTGGCAGAAGGAGGGTGGTGAATGAGGATTGGTGAGTGATGACAGTCTCGAATTGGCACGTCACACACCCAACGCGGGAATGAGGGACAAGCTTGAGCAGAAAGCCTAAACCATTAATGCAGGGTCTAAGGGACCCCGGGAATGGTTACACCGGAAGGAGTGCATAAAGAAAAGACCACCCTAAAGGAAAGCCCACCATAAAGGAAAGACCACCATACCAAAGGGGGGGAAGTCGGCCTCCAAATTGATAGGATATATACATGTATAACCTAGACTGGTAGAAGGCCAGGGAGTGCATGCTTTGGCAGACACCAGGAAGTGGAAATACATGTTGACCTGTTTTGGAACAATTGTCCAAAAGATCAAAAGGGGGGACTGAAGTAAGATATTAAAATTGAGCATAACAGGGCATGTTTGATAGAACTCAATTGCAGCCACAGAATGTTTAAAGATGAAGTGCACTAATTATTTGTATGTTTAATTGCAGAAATGACTCTACCAGTTTAGAGAGATGAAACTTACAAAAGGAAACACTGGCATAGCCCATTTCTGGAGAAACGAAACTTAGTAGGGTCTAGAAGGGGGGAATGACTCATTTCCCAGAAATCAGCCGACCTGGATGACTCATTTCCAAGAAATCAGCAGACTTGCATGTCTCCTTCAGTGGGAAATGAAACTTATCTTATAGGTTATTCTGTATGAATTAGACACTCCCAGATAGTGATTAATGTATAGACTTTTAAATCGATTGGATCTCTGAGGAGGGAGGGCTTGCAAAATGTGTATAACTGTGTGGACTTTGAGAGGCTTGTTAGAGTTCGATTCAGATGTGATCTGAAGGCTCTCCTCAGGCCTGAGTAAACCGTTTTTGACTTCAATTATTGGGTCTGTCTTTCTTTCAACAAGCCAGTGACGTCGACTTTGTATATCACTTAGTCCGCACTTTGGGGGCTTACATCAATAAGATTTTAAGATGGTGAATAGAACTGTCAACATATGACTATGATATTCAGTACAGGCCTGGAGTATTAAATGAGCCATCGGATGCTTTGTCACGAGGAGTATGTGCTAGTCTAGGTATAGATAAGCTTCAAAGTCTCCACGACGCACTCTGCCACCCTGGGGTTACCAGAATGAACCACTTCATTAAGTCCCACAATCTACCCTACTCTATTGAGGAGGTCCAGACAATGACCAGAACCTGTCGTGTTTGTGCTGAATGCAAACCCCGCTTCTATAAGCCGTCCAAGCCAACTCATCTTATTAAAGCAACTCGACCATTTGAGCGTTTGAGTCTCGATTTTAAAGGTTCCCTTCCATCAAGCGACCGTAATGTCTATTTTCTTAATATTATAGACGAGTACTCTCGGTTCCCTTTTGTTATCCCCTGTCCGGATGTGACTAGTGCTGTTGTAATTAAATGCCACTGCCAACTGTTTTCATGTTTGGCATGCCTAACTATATACATAGTGTTAGGGGTTCTTCCTTTATGAGCGAAGAATTGCGACAGTTTTTGCTATCGAAAGGGATTGCAACGAGTAGAACTACCAGCTATAACCCTCGTGGTAATGGGCAGGTCGAGAAAGAAAATGCGACAGTGTGGAAGGCTATCGTACTGTCTCTGAAGTTGCGAGGCCTGCCGACCTCTCGCTGGCAGGATGTCCTGCCAGACGTGCTGCATTCCATAAGGTCTCTTTTGTGTACAGCAACGAATGCCACCCCTCATGAAAGGATGTTTAGTTTTCCAAGAAAAGCTACTAATGAAGTAATGTTACCCACATGGTTGATGACCACGGGCCCTGTGTTGTTGCGCAGACATGTGAGAGGCCACAAGACTGATCCACTGGTGGAGGAAGTACAACTCCTCCATGCTAATCCCCAGTATGCGTATATTCAATATCCGGATGGGCGAGAGGATACGGTCTCTATTAAAGATCTTGCACCTGCTGGAGCTTGAAAAGAGTTCAACTCTGAGAGTAGAGTTTTCAATCATGGTATTGGACCTTCAGAGGCACAAACCCTCAGTGTGGAAAATACTGATGATTCTGGGAATTAGAATGAACCGGAGTTAGCACTCCGGGAGGAGCCTCAGCAAGAATTACGTCGTTCCCAGTGGATTTTCAGACCTCCTGACAGATTGAATCTATAGCAGGGGGTGAATGTGATAAAATAACTCTGTGTTCTGGCATTTGTATTGTTGTTGTTGTACTTGTTAATGTCTGGAATGTTCCACTGGTGTAACCACTAATGCTCCTCCCTAGCCCCGCCCCTCTTCTGGAATGTTCTACCAAGGGCTGGGTCGGTGATGACTGTGTTAACTTGATGCCATGTTCTTACTTAATAAAAGCCTTTAGTTTTAAGCTTTAACCTCATGGATTCAGGCAGTTATTTGGCACATCACAGACACATTGGCAACTGTGACTTCAAGGCTGAAGCTTATCTTTTGTAAAACAATTAACAAACTTAAAACAACACATGCTTGTCCATCATTCAAGACAAGTCTTCAAAGGGTTAAACAGTTTTTAGCTCTCTGTACAAAAGAGTGGGTGGAGCTAAAACAAACACAAGACATTTTTTTTCCAAAGACAGAAACTTCCACACTTTTAACACACACTTTCACACAAACTGAGATTCCAGCATTCCTTTTAAGATTCCTGTCACTCAGCAAATCCTGTATTTACTTGTTTGGACAGAAACTGATAGCATCTGTGTCAATAAAACTTTAATTTTTTCCTTATTCACTTTCTTAAATTACTGGTACTCGAGTACAATTTTGGCACCCGTTTTTGGTCCAAATTCGAGTACGTCTACTCAACTCATAATATGCGCGAGCCACTAAAATGGTGGCCTTTTCTCCCTTTAATTTTGTTTCTTTAGCCCGCCATTCTCTTTGTTTACCGGTGGCTCTTTCAGTTGCCAATCGTTTTTAACCATTTTGTCAATTAATCTTTTATTTTTGTCCGTTAAATAGCGTGTCAGAGACCCCACCGGTCCCCACTCGAGTTTTTCACTTCCCATGGTTAATTGTTGTCAGTGGTACATCCCTTACTTTACTCTCGCAGAGTGAGATGGGACTTGCAACAATTTGTTCTGGCGATTTGTTGTCAGAGGCATGCTTAGCACTACTTGCAACTGGAGTTGTTAGAGGTATGCTTAAACTTTCTGCATTACTTGCAACTCAAATTATCAGAGGTATGCTTTAGACTTTTACTCCAAAGTTAACGCACTACTTGCAACTCGCCTATTTTATTTGTTGTCAGAGGTATGCTTAGCACTACTTGCAACTGGAGTTGTCAGAGGTATGCTTAAACTTTCTGCACTACTTGCAACTCGAATTGTCAGAGCTATGCTTTAGACTTTTATTCCAAAGTTAACGCACTACTTGCAACTCATACCACGCCTATACTTCCGCGCCTTTCATCCTAACCCCAAGACCGCTTGACTTATTGACTCAAACCAATCAGGTTTCTGCCCTTGCCACAGTACCAAAACAGTTCTCATCAAAGTCACAAATGACATCCTTTGTGACTGTGACAAAGGTAAACTATCCCTCCTCGTCCTTCTTGACTTGTCTGCAGCCTTTGACACGGTTGACCATTCCATCCTTCTCCAACGCCTCTCCACCGTCGTCCAGCTGGGTGGGACTGCACTCGCCTGGTTCCATTCTTATCTATCTAATCATAGCCAGAGAATCACCTGCAATGGCTTCTCTTCCCACTCGCGCATCGTTACCTCTGGTGTCCCCCAAGGATCTATCTTTGGCCCCCTTCTATTTTTCATCTACATGTTGTGCCTTGGCGACATCATCCGAAAACACAGCGTCAGTTTCCACATGTACACTGACGACACTCAGCTCTACCTCACCACCACTTCTCTCGACCCCTCCACGGTCTCTAAATTATCAGATTGCTTGTCTGACTTCCAGTTCTGGATGAGCAGAAAATTTCTCCAATTAAATATTGGGAAGACCGAAGTAATTGTTTTCAGTCCATGCCAGAAACTCCATTCCCTCGCCACTGACTCCATCCCCTCTCCCTAACATCTGTCTGAGTCTGACCCACGCTGTTTGCAACCTTGGTGTCATATTTAACTCTGAAATTAACTTCCGACCACATATCCACTGCATAACTAAGACCACCTATTTCCACCTCCGTACCATCGCCTGTCTCCGCGCCCTGCCTCAGCTCATCCACTGCTGAAACCTTCATCCATGCCTTTGTTACCTCTAGACTTGACTATTCCAATGCACTCCTGGCTGGCCTCTCACATTCTACCCTACGTAAACTTGAGGTGATCCAAAGCTCAGCTGCCCATGTTCTAACTCGCACCAAGTCCCGTTCACACCATCACCCTTGTGCTCTGCTGACCTACATTGGCTCCTGGTTAAGCAGCGCCTCGATTTCAAAATTCTCATCCTTGTTTTCAAATCCCTCCATGGCCTCTGCCCCCTCCCTATCTCTGTAATCTCCTTCAGCCCCACAACAACCAACCCCCCCCCCCCCACCGAGATATCTGCGCTCCTCTAATTCTGGCCTCTTGAGCAGCACCTGATTATAATCGCTCAACCTTTGGTGGCCGTGCCTTCTGTTACCTAGGCCCTAAGCTCTGGAATTCCTGCCTAAACCTCTCCACCTCTCTACCATCGCTTTCCTCCTTTAAGACGCTGCCTTAAAACCTACCTCTTTGACCAAGCTTTTGGGTCATCTGCCCTAATTTCTCCTTATGTGGCTCGGTGTCTAATTTTTTTGTCTTTTAATACACCAGTGAAGCAACTTGGGACGTTAAAGGTGCTATATAAATACAAGTTGTTGTTGTTGTATTATGTGGTACTTAATCAAACGCCTTTTGAAAGTCCATATACACAACATCAACTGCACTACTCTCATCAACCCTCTCCGTTACTTCATCAAAGAACTCAATCAAGTACTGAGGGAGTGCTGAACTGTTGGATGCTTCTTTCATTCTTTCTTTTTTTCTGTTTCTTTCTTTCTTCTTTCACTATATAAGTGCAAATTGTTGCATCCAGTTTTACCCTTCTGATTAAGTATGTGCAGTTTAGACCTGGGAAAACCATCTCTAAAACCGTTCATAACACAGATGGGGGGGCTCTCTTACCTTTGGGAGATGAACCTAGCCACTGACCCTGATACAGATGTGATAGAAAGAGAAATCCTCAGCAGCACAGAGGTGAACAGATTTTACATTGAAGTGGGCCACCTAGTGGGAAAATAGTGTATGCACACGTCAAGATCAGGAATACACTATATCGGGGTCTGGTTTGTTCTGCGTTACAGCTAGCACAGGCACTCAATGTACATTAAGGTATTGTAATGTTATGAGTTGTGGTTAATTAATCGGGCATTGTTCTTAGAAATAAATAGGTGTAAAACAAATTAATGCACTGATTTGGAATAATACATCTATTGGGTATTTAACATATTTATAATATTGAAATTGTAAGAATGTATTGGTTATTTAGATCATATATTAGAATTTTTAATCTATTGCCTATAAACTTAATTATATAATTTATAATATTGTAATCATTAATCTATAGGATATTTACATAATTTTGTAGTAATTGATCTGTTGGGTGCTTATATAACTTTACTAGCTGGAGTGCCCGGGTGGTGCCGAGGCTTTTTCGAGGGCATGTTGTTGTTGGAAGAGAGAGAGAGAGCGACTGGGGGGGAAGAGAGAGAGCGACTGGGGGGGAAGAGAGAGAGCGACTGGAGGGGGAAGAGAGAGAGCGACTAGGAGCGGGAAGAGAGAGAGCGACTGGGAGGGGGAAGAGAGAGAGGCGACTAGGTGGGGAGGAAGAGAGAGAGAGCGACTGGGGGGGGCAGAGATGCGAGCGATCTGATGGGGGAAGAAGAGAGAGCGACTAGGGTGGGAGAGTAGAGACTGGAGAGAGAGCGACATAAGTGGGGGGAAGAGAGAGAGCGACTGGGGAGGGGAAGAGAGAGAGCGACTAGGAGAGGGTAGGCGAGAGAGAGAGAGCGACTGCGGGGGGAGAGAGAGTGAGAGCGACTTGGGGGGAAGAGAGAGAGCGAACTGAGGGGGGAAGAGAGAGAGCGAGACCTGGAGGGGAGAAGAGAGAGCGAGCGACTAGGGGTGGAAGAGAGAGAGCTGATGGGGGGAAGAGAGGAGAGCGATAGGGGGGACTAGGGAGGGGAAAGGGGGGAAGGGGAAGGGAGGAGAGGAGGGGGAAAGGAGGGGGAATGGGGGATGGGGGGGGGAATGGGGGGTAGGGGTGGAAGGGGCGAAGAAGGGGGGAGAGAATGGAGGGGGAGTAGTGGAGGGGGGAGAGGGGGGAGGAAGGGGAGGAGAGGGGGGGAGGGGGGGTGAGTGGGGAGAGGGGGAGTCCCCGAGCCCCGCCTCCCCGATGTCCAGCACCCACCGATCTCTCGATATCCACGCCCCCACACCGATCTCCCGATGTCCTGCACCACCCCGATCTCCACGTCCCCCGATCTCCTGTCCCGCGATCATCCCGATGTCCAGCCAGCCCTCGACCTCCGATGTCCGCGCCCGATCTCCCGATGTCCCGCCCGCCCGATCTCCCGATGTCCCGACCTCCCCGATCTCCCGATGTCCCGCCTCCCCGATCATCCGATGTCCCGCCCCCCGATCTCCCCGATATCCCGCCCCCCGATCTCCCGATGTCCCGCTCCCCCCGATCTCCCGATGTCCGCACCCCGATGTCCCGCCCCCCGATCTCCCGTCCCCCGATCTCCTGATGTCGTGAGCCCCGCCCCCGATGTCCCGAGCCCCGCCCTCCCCGATGTCCCGAGCCACCACCCCCCGCCCCTCCCGAGCACCGGCCTCTCCGCTCTCCCGGAGCCCCGCCCTACCTCCGAGCTGGCTTCAAGACCGCCGCGATTGCGGCTGTGAGACGACGGCCGGTAGGCGGGCCCGGTTGCCGGGGTAACCCTTACCGCTCTCCAAGCCCCACCCGAGATCCGCACTCCCGAGAGCCCCGCCCCCACCACGCTCGAGCCGAGCGGAGGAACAGAGAGTAGACGCCGCGTCTCAGCTGCTCCTGCTGCGCGGCGCACCCCTGTGTATGTCCCGTGACCCTCGTGGCTGACGCCGTTGCCACCGGGGTAACGTGACACGGGGGGCGGGTGGGGGGAGAGCTTAGCAGAAGCCGTGGGACAATTACCTAGCTCGGGCGTGGCTGGGCAGGAGAGGCCCAGGCTTCTGAGGCCTAGGTTCTGAGGCCTTACAAAAACGGGGAAATGAGGTAGAAAAAGAATCTTCAGGTTAGAGAAAATATTTACAAATGAATGAAGTTTTTTTTAAAAACAATTTAATAAAAGCAATTTTTTTTTGCTGGAATTGTAGGTTTGAAAAGAAAAACGCAGAAAGCGGGAAAAAGAAGGGAATCAAGA